>NC_091310.1:8335514-8405514 GCF_038502225.1 Cherax quadricarinatus | reverse complement strand
CCAGGACCAGTTATAAAGTAGTGTTTGCATTAACTAAAAGGAAAAAGCCATTCACAGATGGACATCTGATCAAAGAGTGTATGATAGAAGCAGTGGCAGAGTTATACCCAGAAAAAGCAAATCTATTCAAAATCCTCAACTCAGTCTTACACCAGATATTGTTGCTCGTAGAACTGAAGATAAAGGAAGCAATATATTTCATTAAATTGAAGACAAAGCACGAAATTTTCAGTTTTATCCTCTCTCATTTGATGAATCGAATGATGTGACTTTCATATCACAACTCTTAGTATTCATCCGTGGCCTCGACAATGATGTGACTGTCATATCACAACTCTTAGTATTCATCCATAGCCTCGACAATGATGTGACTGTCACATCACAACTCTTAGTATTCATCCGTGGCCTCGACAATGATGTGACTGTCATATCACAACTCTTAGTATTCATCCGTGGCCTCGACAATGATGTGACTGTCATATCACAACTCTTAGTATTCATCCGTGGCCTCGACAATGATGTGAGTGTCATATCACAACTCTTAGTATTCATCCGTGGCCTCGACAATGATGTGACTGTCATATCACAACTCTTTGTATTCATTCGTGGCCTCGACAATGAATTTAATGTCACACAAGAATTAGTATCATGTACAACACAGGAACAGGTGAAGACATCTTCAAAGAATTGCAAAAAGCTGTATTCGAATATAACCTGGAGCGGAATAAACTGCTATGCGTGACAGTTGATGGAGAACAGAACATGTCTAGGTTGAAGAAAGGTTTGGATGGACAAATCACAAAAGCCTGTGAGGATGGTGGATTCTCAAAACCCATGTTTCTGCACTGCGTTACACATCAGCGAGCATTGTGTGAAAAATGTGGATATGTCTTGCGTTCTGAAACTTGTTGTTTCAACAGTGAATTTCGGTCGATCTCATGGGCTTAATCATTGCCAGTTTTATTTTTCTGAAAGAAACTGATTCTGAGTTCGTTGACATGTGGAAAGAATCTGTCACGGCTCTTTCAGCTCAGAAAAGAAATTGATTCATTTCTCACAGAGAAGAATCGACCCAAACCACTTTTATCAAACATTGACTGGCTTTGGAAATTGGAATTTTTTGCAGACGTGACAAGCCATATGAATCAATTGAACAACAAAACGGCACAATACCGTAACTGGAACAGTACACAAACAACCCGCACACAGGAGTGAGGAGCCAAGGACGGCGTTTCGGTCCGACTTGGACCATTTACAAAGTCACAATGTGTTACTTTGTAAATGGTCCAAATCAGACTGTAACGTCGACCTAGGGTCCTCTCTCCTGTGTGGGGGTCGTTTGTGTATTAAATCAATTGAATCTGAATTTGCAAGGTGAAACAAATTTGATTTGTGATCTATTCACACATGTCAAGGCATTCAGGGCAAATGTTATTTGAAAGACAAGTGAAAGTTTCTAACTTGGTTCATTTACCAGCTTGTGAAAAATTTCATGAAGAAAGTGAGGTAAAAATTTCCTTCTTCATTTGCAACATAAATAAAAAAAATGATTTGCAAAGACAATTTCAGAAATTATTTTTTGATCTTGTGGAAAAACGAATGAAATAAAGCTATTTCAAAATCCATTTGACTGCAATGTTGACACATTCCCAAGTCAATTTAAAATGGAAATTATTGATCTCCAGTGAGATGACATAATGAAAGAAAAGTATAAAGAAGGAAATCCGATCCAATTTCATAAATTTTTACAGCCTGAAAAGTTTCCAGATTTGAAGCGAATTGTTGTGGATTCGTTTTAGTTTTTGGAACAACGTGCCTTTGTGAATAAACATTTCGAAAATGAAATATATCAAGTCTAAATATCGGAGATCCCTGTCCTAGGCCATACTAAGTCATGGCATCATCCGCAGATCTATTTATTCCCTGAAAGTCTAGTCACCAACACTGTCATTAATCCCATGTAACCATCAAAGGTGCATTTCATCTTTTAGCTAAAGGTTACCACCTGAGATATTCATTCTGTGTGTCAAGACAAACAGTAAGATATATATACAGGTAAGATATTCACAACAGCACTTGAAACAACTCAAGTAATCCTATGGTGAATGTGTGGAAAATACTGTATATATTTTCCAGAAATACAGTAGTTATTTGTAAATAGATGGCCATACTGTATTTAATAAAATTTATGTTATCGAAAACGGGAAGCTGCGCCTGTGCAGAAGGACAGTCGCCATTATTGCTTGAATTGAACAGACGTTGTGAATAATGGGAAGAATTTTTTGTGCTCTAGAGGTTAAAAATTGGGTTGACACCTCTCGAATAGGAGGCAAAATTGTTGGATGTGCATTTCTGCATAACTTGAGATATCAGGCGACAGGACAGGACAACTCCAGGAACCTCAGATAAGCTGTCTAATTTATGTTTAAATTCTGGCAAGTAAATTTTTCATAAATGTAGGCAAAAGGGGTGGGGGAGGTCCTGTATATGACACATTAATCTCCACTCAAATTGGTGAGTGTTATTTTAAGATATATTCTCCTTCTGTTATATAAATGTGTATATATATATATATATATATATATATATATATAAATATATATATATATATATATATATATATATATATATATATATATATAAATATATATATAATTCTTTATTAATTTAATATACAGTTCACAAATTTATATATTTACCAGCATTCCTGGTGATGTATTTTTCATTTTTAATTAATAGGTCCAGAGCAACTTGTGGATATAACAGTGGTAGGTATCGAAGGGGGACATTTTTTGTGACCTAGGTGTCCCAAATTCCTACTTGTCTAACTGATAAATAATAATTATCTTTGTTCATTTACTGTTATGTACATAATGATGCATTCAGATAAATGCAATTTTCCACATTTAATTTGCCCGTTGGTCCTTCTTGATCCGGAGGTAATTAGTGAAGTCATTAATTAGTTAATTACTTAATAATTACATGTGAAATAACAGAAGGAGGTGGATTTTAAGTTCACAAATTTACTTAATGTGTAGTGGATTATAATTATTACAATATTAATTTGGATAAGTCAAGTCTGGCTAAGTTTATATTAATTTGTATAATATTAATTTGATAAGACAATTCTGGCCAAGATTTATATCAGTGTATGTGTAATTGATAAGCCATGTGTAGCTAATTATTAATGTGTATAATATTAATTTTGCTATGCCAAATTCTGGTAAGGATTTATTAATTTGTATAATATTAATTTTGATAAGCCAAGTCTGGCTAAAGGTTTGTATTAATGCACATTTAAAATTATATTATAATTTTTTATATGTAATTGCTAAGCTCAAGTAGCTGGGATTTATTCAAAGGTAGGTTGTGTCAGTGTTGCAAGTTGTAATCAGTGTTATTAATAAAGTTGAATTTAATACATTGCATCATGGCTGAAAATGAGGAAATTAATGTAGAAGACAAACATATGGAATATAGAGTGAAGAAAGCATCATTGCAAGCTAGAAACGTTCATGTAACCAAGGCATATAATAAGTGCTTGGAATTAATGAATCAAGAAACTGTGAATACTGATGATTTAAAATTGTATTTAGATGCTTTAGAGAATAGATATGATTCATACAAATTATATTACAACAAATATGAAGGAGATTTATTAGTAAACTGCGTAAATGAGACTGAAGTAGATCTTATGATTAATCAGTATTGTGAATTAGAGGAAAAGATTCTTGTAAAAGTCAGGCTTTGAATAAATTAAAATGTGTAAACCAGGCAGTTAATCAGTCTGCTCCAACAAATAATATGTCTTTGCCAAAACTCCCAGAATTATGTTTACCTGTATTTAATCCTGGTGAAAATTGGGAGGAATTTTGATAATTTTTTTAAAGCAGCTGTGCATGATAGAAGTGACCTAGCCAGTGTAACTAAATTATTTTACCTCAAAGGACAGGTAAGAGGAGATGTTCACATGCTCATACAAGCCTTTCCCAATGTAGATGACTCTTACAAGGAAGCAGTTGACTTGTTGAAGGTCATTTATGATAATATAGAACAAAATAGGTTCGATCTAGTGAATATCATTGTTAATTTAAAATCTCCAGATCACACTAACAGAGGTTTACGGCAGTTTAGAGTTAAACTGGAGAGCATTCTCAAAACTTTAAGTAATAAATATAATCTGAAGGAATCAGACTGGTTATTGAGCGCCATGGTACAGAATAAATTAAGCTGTAAAACACTTGAATGTCCTCGAACAAATATCACAAGGGTTATTTTGGTCTGGAGGAAATAAGACTAGGTCTACAAGAATTAATTGTTCAGTTGCAGACCAGCCAACTAACTCATTTTAAAGATGCAACACATAATAACTCTGAGGTATCTGTCAAGCTTCGCAAAGGGAAAAATTATCCCAATGGTAATAATCAAAATTCATTTCCTAAAAATAGTTGCATAGGTGCATATCAAGTAGCAAGAATCAGAAATAATGATTCTCCACAATGTAAGAAGAATAAGTACCCTCCTAAGAGTAGCCCAGTTAATAAGAAACTAGTCAGAGAAAAGAGAGATTGTCTTTTCTGCAAGGGTACTCATTTTTCTAAGAATTGCAATGCATACAATTCATGGAATGATAAAGTTGAAAGATTGGAGGAACTTGACAGATGTATCAGGTGTTTAGGTAATCACAATGTAAAGGATTGTCATGCCAAATTAAACAACTGTTATCAATGCCACAAAGGAAGACACCATATAGTCATGTGTAAAGGTCTATATGATAATGTTGATAATAATGATAATGTTGACAATCCTGACACAACAGTAGCTAATGTAAAAATTGCTGCTAATGTTAATAATGATGGTTTTGCTGAAGTAGCCTTACCTGTGTTACAGGTAAAAATTGATGATAAAAGGCATAAATCAAAAAATGTAAATGCATTATTAGACCAGGGATCCCAACGTACTTTCATTAAACGTAAATGTCTTGATGGTATGAAAGTACAGATGGGAGATCCCACAACTCTAAAATTATCTGGTTTTCTCTCAGACAAAAGGGCTCAATTGTATGACACTGTTTATGTAACTGTCAGGTTGAGCAATGAGAAAAAATGTGTTAATGCAGTAATTTTAGATAGACTTCCAGAGAAAATATCTACAGTAGGACTTAGTAAAGCTACAGAAAGATTCTCACATAATGTAAATTTAGCGCCTTCTGGTGTAAGTGATGATTCTGTAGGCCCAATAAATATTTTGATAGGTAGTGACTATTATGCCTCCTTTGTAAAGGGTATGGTAAAGAAATGTGGTGTCACCCTTTTGAAGACTGCAGGAGGCCATGTAATGTATGGTAGGATTCCTCGTAATAATGATTCATGACTAGAGGAAACTACAAATATCATAACTGTGTGTCTTACTCATGAAGTTGTACCCCAGCATAATTCTTCCATAGAGGATGGTGTTGAGCCAGTGCATAAATTGTGGGAATTAGTCAGCATTGGAATAAATGTAAATGAAGAAAGTCCAGATGATTCTTTTACTCAGGATCAATACCTGAGAGATGAAAAATTTGAATCTGGACAATACTGGGTACGACTTCCATGGAGACTGAACCATCCAGAATTGCCCACTAATTACAGAATGGCATATGGACAATTAAAGGCTCAGCTCCGCGAACTGAGTAAGACACCAGAATTGTTAACTGCCTATAATGATATAATTGCTAAGCAGTTAATTAATAAATTTATAGAAGAGGTACCTCCTGAGCAAGCCAAAATTTATGGTCACTATTTGCCACATCACGGAGTGAAAAAGAATTCTAAGACCACTCCACTGAGAATTGTGTTTAATTGTAGTGCCAGGAGTAACAAAACTGTACCTAGTTTAAATGACTGTTTGATGACAGGTCCGTCGTTGACGGAAAAATTAGGAGATATCTTATTAAATTTCAGAGTGAAGCATTATGCATTTACGGCTGACATAAGTGAAGCCTTCCTAAGAGTGGGTTTACAAGAGGCTGACCAGGATTGTACCTGCTTCTTATGGCCTGAGAATCCTAGTGACCCACTTAGCCCTCTGAAAACCTTTCGCTTTAGGAGCGTATTATTTGGTGCTACATCCAGTCCATTCCTACTTCAAGCGACGATAAATGCACATCTTAAACGTATGGAAAGTCCATTGAGTGAAGTAATGAGCAAACAATTTTATGTGGACAATTTCCTGGGTGTGACGTCAACTGAAAAGGAACTGTTAATGACTTATGGAGAGGCTAATAAAATAATGCAAATCGCAAATATGCCTCTGAGAGAATGGAATAGTAATTCGTCCAAATTAAAGTATCGTAGGGGTTCTTAAATGGAGATATCGAGGGTTGAAGGTAGACACACAGACACACTTGTTGGATGGTAATGATATATTGTCAGACTGTGATGATGAGAAATGGAGCCCAGCCTCTGCCTGTCCTAGCCTGTGTCAAAACGCCGACTGAGACGGAGGCAGAGGTACGAACGTACACATGCACATCCCGTGACATCACACAACAGTCACAGGCCTAGGGATCTCCTATCTAAAGCACATGGATGATACTGATATGCTATACAACACAGGGATCAGCAACTATGCTGACAGCTCGGTCAGGTTACGTATGTCGTCTCGACATACACTTCTATATATAGGCTGAACAGGCAGGTGGTTCTTGGCTGATTCTATACAATAACAAATTCATATATAACTTAGAACTAATGGATGGTATCATAATGGATGTTAACAAAATGAATTTTACATAATAGGTGTTAACGTAATCACTTTTAATGTAATGCATTACAAACTATAAGAACAAATCATTGTACAATATGGGATGGAATTGATCGATCGATCTGTATTCATGCACTCTACGGATTCTGAGGAAGAATAAATATATATATACAAGGTGAAATTAACAGCAAAGGCATATGGTGCACTCAGACTATTACTGTCAAATTCTCAGAATACGGAGGGAACGTGAATACGAAAAAAAAAAAATTCTGAAAAAACTAATCAGTTAATAACAACATTTGACAATTTACTTCATCTCGGACATCTAGTTATACAGACTATGTACATTTAAACCCAATTCTGCGAGGGTGAGGTTTACATATGCAGAATGGTTATCATCTTTGGGAGGATCGAATTCCTCTGCAATGGCTAACACATGCCTTAACTGAGGGAGATTTGAACGAGTATCTACAAAAGATACTTGTGGGTTTCTCATTACTTGTCGAGTATGCAAGGAGTAACGACATTCAGGTTGGTTTTCTGACTGAGTATCTGAGGTAGAGGGTACAGAGTCAAGAGGATTTTCAGCATCCGTCACATTAGTCTGGGTAGCAATATCATCAACATCTCATACTAATTTCATATGATCTAAATGCGGTTCTTTGTACTTACCAGTACTAATTTCTCTAACCTTATACTTATTACCAGAGATATGTTCTACAACTCGATAAGGTCCGACAAACTTTTGATTGAGCTTAGGCATTGCGGATGTTTTGTTGAAATTTGTCAGCATTACTCTTGAACCTACTTTGACTTTTGATGGCTTAGCACGGCTATTTGTTACTCTAGTAAATTCTGCTGTTGATTTATGAAGTGTTTCACGGATTCTTCTAAAAACACTTTGAGCCATGCTGGTACGAGTTGCTACGAAATCATCAGGGTTGTAATTAGGTTTCGGAGTGGAATATAACAACTCATAGGGTAAATACTTGTCTACACCATACAATGCATAATGTGGAGTATCACCTATGGAAGCATTGTAAGCAGAATTTATGGCACATTGAACATCTGGTATGACTTCATCCCAAGTTTCACTATTGGGGTTGAGAGTGGCTCTCAGGACATCAAGTACTTTCTTATTGGTTCGTTCGGCTAACCCATTGCTGGCAGGATGATGAGGACCAATGGTGGATTTAGAGATCTTGTACAAAGTACACAAATTTTCAAGAATCTCATTACAGAATTCACCTCCATTATCTGTTACTAAGGACTTAGGGGTGGTATGCCTGCAGATAATGCGTTCTTTAAACGCTTTAGCTACTGTCTCTGCAGTCTTATCTGCAATAGGAACTAACTCACAATATCTGGTGAAATGGTCTACCATAACACACAGATGTTTGTTGCCTTGGAGGGAACATTTAAAATTGGTTAACAAGTCAAAGGCAACTCTTTCCCACGGTTCGCTAGTGGTTGGGTACACTTGGATTGGATTAGGACTATTGACATTCCCTTTATGTTGCATACAGACACTACATTTCTTAACATACTCGGAAATGTCAGTTGCCATACGTGGCCAAAAGTATTTCATTCTGGCTTGTTTCACAGAACGATCCATACCAGGGTGTGCAACACCTGGTGCATCATGAACTAGCTGTAGAGCTACGTTCACTAGTGACTGTGGAATTACTAACTGGTACACTCTTCTGCTTGGAGTACCCAACTCGGCTGTTCGACACAGTAATTCTTGGCTCATTACAAAGTCACTAATAGGTGCTGGTGGCTTCACAGTAAGAATAAGATCTTCCCGGAGCAGGAATCGAATCACCAGAACACAAGGGATCGGTTCTTTCTTACTGGAGGAATGAACAAACTCGGTGGAGTGGATGACTCTCCCCGGTTGAAAAAATTAATGCTATAACATGCAATATGAGCAAGGGAGAACGAATCTACTCTCTCAAACTGCAAGCACAGGAGAAAATAAATGAACACAGTCAACAATGCTGATACTCAATCTGAGTCACACACAGTGACACGAGGTATCAGCTATAAAGAAACTACACTTACAAACGTTAACAACATGTGAAAGTTACTCGAGAAATAACTTCTTACAATGCACTGATTACTGTCAACTAGGATGGGATCACCATCTGGAACATTAGGAACAACAACAGACACTCTAGTGAGAACACTAGCTGTAACAGAGACGTCTTTCTGCAGACAGCATGTCACATCAACAAGAGATGGCATTACTAGTTTCAAGTAATCGTTTTCTGACAAGGCATCCCCTGTGGAGAAACTACTACTAGAACTAGCAGTCATTGCAGGGATAGGCTGTGCACTCAAGGCAGTCTGAGTGTCCCCGGACACTTGAGGCAATGGAACACTATCCTACAAGTCTGAAGGTGTAGGTGGAACACAGATGGGAGTGACAGAGTTACTAGTGCCTGACCGCTCGGCTACGTTAATAAGTAATGAACGAATCTATAGGAACTTAATCTGAACTTCACATTTTGCAGCACTTTAACAAATCTCAGATACAAGTTGTGAGAACAAACACATTGCTCAAGGGCTAGGTATTGTCTTTCAGTCAGTAAGGAAATGTTGGTACTGTGGGCTGATTCATATTGACTTTGACTGACATGATACACTAAGTGAATGTTCAAAAGTGGCTGGGACATCTTCTCAGTGAACTTACTGAAGGACATAAAGACAAGAAAAATGGAGAGAATGACACAATAAGCTTAAACGGGAAGAAAATGCTTAACTATTCTGCATAAGTAATTAAAAATTGACGGGTTACACAGTAAGCAAAGGAACTCACACAAGAAAAATACTCAACTTAACAAATAACACTTTGAAAATCAAGAGAACTTGTACTTTACTCAAATCTGATTTGCTCAACTTTTACTTTAAATTGAATGAATGGCACAGTGAGTTGTCTTTACTTTCAATGCAATAGGGAAACACGCAATAAAATGATAAAATGGACTCAATAAAGCTTGTGCAAAAATAAAACAAACTGGGACACAATTCACTGGAATAAAATAAAATGGCACAGAAAGAATAAAATATTATACACAGAACAGAGCATAAGAAACTGCACTGAAATAAACTGTAGCAATATTGCAAATGACAATTGCACAACACTGCAAAAAATCTCTGCAAGAAAATTTTTAATGGCAACACAATATTTGCACAATAACTATTGCAAAATGAGTCAGTGTGCAATAATAAAAATTATTACACACACAAGAAAAGAAATATATCAAGGAATGAACTGACTGAACACTTTGACTCTTAACTGCACTCAAGCAACACTTAACAAGCAAAAGAACAATTTACTCTAAAAGAAGAACTTAAAAATTGCACTAAGAGTGAATTTGTTCAATGAAACATGGAAAATAATAGGTTCTAAAACACAGAACAAAAAAGTTTGAACACTTACAGTGATGCAGAACACAACACATCAACATAAACACAATACTAGAATTTTCTTGCAATGAAACTTGATGTGCGAAAAATTTTGTAAAAATGATTTCTTGCTTGCACAAAATAATGGCACTAATATCTGTGGAAATAAGACAACTTAGACACTGGCTAAATGAAAAGAATAGAACACAAGAATGTTCAACACACAGGGAACAAAACAAGAATACACAAATGCTGGTATGAAAGAAATATATATAACTGAGACAACACTGAGTTGTGATGCAGAATATAACTAAATAAATTACTGAATTAATTCACTGAATCACTGAGAACACAAGGTGATTCTGAAGTGTAAACACAAGTTCTATACTGCTCATATGTTGCACACACAACAAAGGAAAAACACTAAGTACTTACTTCAAGTGTATAAAAAGAAACACAACACAACAGACATAAGATAATGCACGAAAATTAACACTGAACTAAGGAGATAAAAAGATTATTGCAAACAAACACTGAGTCTGATCGAGAGTCACTGAATGTCACTAAGAAAATCACTGGAACACAAAAGAAATGTCTCAACACTCGCAAATGTCTCTATGAAAAAAATATTATCGCTGTAACGACTTGGTATAGAATGAGGTAGATGGTAGTGGAGAGTAGAGGATTGTTTATGTCGTCTTGCTGCTGTCCTCTGCACACGTGACCGTAGAATTGCGCTTACATCGATGATAGACTTCACACAGGAGGCTTTTAATGGTGGCACAAAACACAATCTAGCTCTTGACCCCCTATGTGGTTTTTAAATTATGGTTCTACAACCCTTAGTAGTGCGCCAAAACACTGGTAGAGGTTGGGTGAGTGGGTTAATAGCTGAGTGAGGCGTCTGAGGCCGCATGGTGAGTGGGTGGATTGGTGGGTTCAACCGGGCTAAGACCGGGCAATGGTGAGACACGTGGTGAGTGGGTGGTTGGGCCTATGGGTTGAATGGCATAAGCCTCACTGAGGACAGCCACACTGCCGCGAAGATATTCTAAGCTGGCTAGCTTAAAATACACCCACGAAATACCACAACACCACAAGGATGAAAAAGAGCACTCAGGATGGCTTGGAGCTTGAATGACAAGCGATGAAGACTACTCACATGGCTTGCTTGAGTACTGGGGTAAGACATCTGGGTTAGTTGCTAGCTGGCTTATCTTAACTCTTCACACAGAATAGCTTGATAACTTCACACAATGAGCACAGCAGGGGTGGAAGCTGGCTTGGCAGGCAAAGGAACTGGATGGAGTAGACTAGGCTCGACTGGGCTCCCTCACCACAGACTGGAAGCTGGCTTATTTTGCAAACTTGGGTCAACCCCTCGGGAGTGATGCAAATAAGCAGATAAACACTAATACAAAGAGGCTGACCAGTGAATGGTGTAGAAGCTGGTAGGAGTTTGGGCGGGAGAACTGGCTGAGATAGCTGGCTGGCGTTAACCTTCTCGGTAGGCCTACTCACAAGATGGCAGGCTCGGTCGAAATTTATCTCCAGAAATCGCTGTAATCGTCAGAATTACAGGCCCTCCGTTGCCACCATTTATCGTAGGGGTTCTTAAATGGATGGTAACGATATAGTGTCAGACTGTGATGATGAGAAATGGAGCCCAGCCTCTGCCTGTCCTAGCCTGTGTCAAAACGCCGACTGAGATGGAGGCAGAGGTACGAACGTACACATGTGCATCCCGTGACGTCACACAACAGTCACAGGCCTAGGGATCTCCTATCTAAAGCACATGGATGATACTGATATGCTATACAACACAGGGATCAGCAACTATGCTGACAAAAGGACAAAATAAGTAAAGATTACCCTGGAGATGAAGTGCCAAAATGTAGTAATGTATTGGGTTTAACTTGGGATACTGAGAGTGATTTGTTAATGTTAAAACCTAATAATTACAGTATGCCCAATAAATTAACTAAGAGAGTTTTGCTTGCTGAAGTTTCCAAATGTTTTGATCCGCTAGGTTTAGTGTCACCCCTTACTATAAGAGGGAAATTATTAATACAGGAAGCATGGAAACTTAAATGTACTTGGGATGAAATTCTACCTGAGGAATTCATTAACAGATGGGATGAATTAATTGGTGTTGCTTACCTTCAATGTAATAGTGTTATTTCTCTTGTTATGTCTAAAGCTAAAGTGTCTCCAATTAAATCACGTACCTTACCTCAGTTGGAATTAACAGCCATTTATGTAGGTGTCAAATTAGCTAATTATATAAGAAATAAGTTGCAGGAGATAAATATTAGCGACACTGTAATTTGGTCTGATAATGAGGTATCCTTACAATGGATTCGTAATGGAAACAGTAAAATTATGTATGTACAAAACAGAGTCACTGACATTAATCAGATGCAAGAGAAGTATAATAGTTTGGGTCAGCATATGTTAACATTTAATCATATACCAGGTGAGGAGAGTCCAGCTGATTTATTGTCACGAGGTTTATCTTATGCTAAATTTGTAAATGCTGTATCATGGTTTAAAGGACCAAGCTGGTTGGTAAATAAAGCTAATTGGTCTGTACAAAAGGCGTATATTACTCCTGTTGAAATTACTGTGACCACCGCTCCAATTGTTTGTCCTTCCTTAGCCATTGATATAAATAGGTATTCTTCTTTACCCAAACTAATCAATGTAACTAAGTTGGTGTTTAAATTTCTAAACAAGATGAATGTCTCATATAAGTTGTCACATCCTCTTGAATATTGGATAAAGAGGGTACAAGAAGAAATCTATGGAAATGAGATTAAATTGATGATGGAAAGAAAAATTGTGAAAGGTTCCATAATAGAGAAATTGGGGCTGTATTTAGAGAACAATGTAATTACGTGCAGAGGTGGGTTACAAAATGCTGAATTGGGTGATTATGCTAAACACCCTATCTTACTGCCCAAAACTCATCATCTAGCAAATTTAATTGTTCTAAATGCCCATAAAAATGTAATGCATGGTGGGGTACACGATACCTTAAATTGTATTAGGGAAACTTTCTGGATTCCATAAAGACGGCAAAGTGTAAAAAGGGTGATTAAATCTTGTGTAATATGTCGCCGTGTGGATACCAGATCCTATATGTACCCAGGTCCTCCACCAGTGCCAAATGTACAATTTTAGTCGTTTAGCAACGAACTCCGCCCGGCCGCAGTGTGGAAAATACTCTATATATTTTCCAGAAATACAGTAGTTATATGTAAATAGATGGCCATACTGTATTTAATAAAATTTATGTTATCGAAAACGGGAAGCTGCACCTGTGCAGAAGGACAGTCGCCATTATTGCTTGAATTGAACAGACTTTGTGAATAATGGGAAGAATTTTTCGTGCTCTTGAGGTTAAAAATTGGGTTGACACCTCTCAAATAGGAGGCGAAATTGTTGGATGTGCAGTCCTGCATAACTTGAGATATCAGGCGACAGGACAGGACAACTCCAGGAACCTCAGATAAGCTGTCTAATTTATGTTTAAATTCTGGCCAGTAAATTTTTCATAAATGAAGGCAAAAAGGGGGGGGGAGGTCCTGTATATGACACATTAATCTCCACTCAAATTGGTGAGTGTTATGATTAAGATATATCCTCCTTCTGTTATATAAATGTGTATATATATATCATTCTTTATTAATTTAATACATAGTCCACAAATTTATATATTTACCAGCATACCTGGTGATGTATTTTTCATTTTTAATTAATAGGTCCAGAGCAACTTGTGGATATGAGAGTGGTAGGTATCGAAGGGGGACATTTTTTGCGAAATAGGTGTCCCAAATTCCTACTTGTCTAACTGATAAATAATAATTATCTTTGTTCATTTACTGTTATGTACATAATGATACATTCAGATAAATGCAATTTTCCACAGAACGTAGACCTATACACAACAAATTAATTTCACCACAGAGTGATGATTATATTTTAAAATCTTAGATTTCCGTTGTTAAACGTCCAAATATTCAATAAAAATAATTAAACAAGAAGGTGAAGATTATACTCTGGCACAGACACTAAGTAATATAGCACAGCAACGGTGGACATTATATAAATATAGACACTAAGTAATATAGCACAGTAAGGGTGGACATTATATAAACACAGACATTAAGTAATATAGCACAGTAACGGTTGACATTATATAAACGCAGACATTAAGTAATATAGCAAAGTAACGGTGGACATTATATAAACACAGAAAGTAAGTAATATAGCACAGTAACGGTGGACATTATATAAGTACAGACACTAACTAATATAGCACAGTAACGGTGGACATTATATAAACACAGACACTAAGTAATATATCAGAGTAACGGTGGACATTATATAAGTACAGACACAAAGTAATGGAGCACAGTAACGGTGGACATTATATAAGCACAGACAATAAGTAATATAGCACAGTGGCGGTGGACATTATATAAGCACAGATATTGAGTAATATAGTTCAGTAACGGTGGACATTATACAAGCACAGACAATAAGTAATATAGCACAGTAACGGTAGACATTATTTAAGCACAGACACTAAATAATGTACCATAGTAACGGGGGACATTATATAAGCACAGACACTAAGTAATATAGCTCAGTAACGGTGTACATTACAAGCACAGACAATAAGTAATATAGCACAGTAACGGTGGACATTATATAATTACAGACACTAAGTAATATAGCACAGTAACGGTTGACATTATATAAACACAGACACTAAGTAATATAGCACAGTAACGGTGGACATTATATAAACACAGACACTAAGTAATATAGCACAGTAACGGTAAACATTATATAAACACAGACACTAAGTAATATAGCACAGTAACGGTGGACATTATATAAACACAGACACTAAGTAATATAGCACAGTAACGGTGAACATTATATAAACACAGACACTAAGTAATATAGCACAGTAACAGTGGACATTATATAAACACAGACACTAAGTAATATAGCACAGTAACGGTGGACATTATATAAGCACAGACACTAAGTGATATATCACAGTAACGGTGGACATTATATAAGGAAGACACAAAGTAATATAGCACAGTAACGGTGAACATTATATAAGCACAGACAATAAGTAATATAGCACAGTAACGGTGGACATTATATAATTACAGACACTAAGTAATATAGCACAGTAATGGTTGACATTATATAAACACAGACACTAAGTAATATAGCACAGTAACGGTGGTCATTATATAAGCACAGACAATAAGTAATATAACACAGTAACGGTAGACATTATTTAAGCACAGACACTAAGTAATATAGCACAGTAACGGTGTACATTATATAAACACAGACACTAAGTAATATAGCTCAGTAACGGTGTACATTATAAGCACAGACAATAAGTAATATAGCACAGTAACGGTGGACATTATATAAGTACAGACACTAAGTAATATAGCACAGTAACGGTGTACATTATAAGCATAGACAATAAGTAATATAGCACAGTAACGGTGAACATTATATAAGTACAGACACTAAGTAATATAGCTGAGTAACGGTGGACATTATATAAGCACAGACACTAAGTAATATAGCACAGTAACGGTGGACATTATGTAAGCAGAGACACTAAGTAATATAGCTGAGTAACGGTGGACATTATATAAGCACAGACACTAAGTAATATAGCACAGTAACGGTGGACATTATATAAGCACAGACACTAAGTAATATAGCACAGTGATGGTGGACATTATGTAAGCAGAGACACTAAGTAATATAGCACAGTAACGGTGGACATTATATAAGCACAGACACTAAGAAATATATCACAGTAACGGTGGTCATTATATAAGCACAGACAATAAGTAATATAGCACAGTGACGGTGGACATTATATAAGCACAGACACTAAGAAATATAGCACAGTAACGGTGGACATTATATAAGCACAGACACTAAGAAATATAGCACAGTAACGGTGGTCATTATATAAGCACAGACAGGGGCAGATAGTGGCATGATCAGAATTAGAGTATTTGAGGTTAAGCGAGAAAGAATTGGGTTTGGAAGAGGTAGAGGCAGGGTAGGCCTTAGAGGCAGGAGTAGACGGAATAGAGGCAGGTGTTGGCGGTAGAGGAGGAGTGGTAAGGTGGAAGGAAGTGGAAGGCATTGAAGGCATCGTAAATCAGATGTGGCGGCCAAGTCTGTGAGAATAATCGGCTAGGCAAGCACGTGTGAAGTAGACACACATACTTGCCTGGCTATAACTTTAAAGTTTTCTTGTGGAGTCCGTCGCTGGAGGCACAGGACACTGAGGAGGTGAGCTGTAGCTTGATGGAGCACTGTATGCCCTGAACGGCGAGGAGAGGCAACACTGGCTGTTTGGCGTGCAGACCACACGTACAGGCTGAGGCGTGGAGACTTCAGACAGCAACAGGAGTGCAGAGGGAGGCTTCCTGCCCTTGGGTAGGCAGCCACCGACGCACCAATCCTGATGGTGTAGAAGAAGGTCCAGTAACCACCACTGGATGAAGAGAGGCAACACTGGCTGTGAGCGGTGAGGAGAGCCAACACTAGCTGTTTGGGGTGCAGACTTCTCATACAGGCTGAGGCGTGGAGACTTCAGACAGCGGCGAGGAGAGGCAACACTGGCTCTATGGCGTGTAGACTACACATACAGTCTGAGGCGTGGAAACTTCAGACAGCAACAGGAGTGCAGAGGGAGGCTTCTTGCCCTTGGGTAGGCAGCCACCGACGCACCAATCCTGATAGTGAAGACGAAGGTGCAGTAATCACCACTCTGAGGAAAGTCACTCTCAACACGGGGTAATTAGAGAGGCGAGATCGTTGGTCGATGAAGGTGTGTGTGATTGAAGAGGTTGCACAGTATGAACGAACGAACAAGTTCAGGTAAGATCCCAAATGGGATGAGCGGGGAAGACGGTACAGACGAGAAGAGCGCTGGAGAGGAGTGTTCTTAGTCGTTGAAATAGAGCCAGGGCTTAACCCAGCAGTGAAAGCGATCGTGGGACAGATATTGAGAAGAGAAATTCAGGCTCTTCTGTTGGGACTCCGGTGGGGTGAGCGGGGAGGAAGGGACAGGCGAAGTTTAGCCCTAGAGAGGAGTGTAGAATTGAGCCATGTCTTAAACCAAAAGCTAAGGCGAACGTGGGTCAGAGAATGGTACCTGTCAGAGAATGGTACCTGTTAGAGAATCCAAGGTTATTTGTAAATAGGGTTAGGAGCAGGATCATGCAAGGAGTAGAAAAGGTTTTGTTGGTTTGTGGGTCTGCGAATGTCTTCGTCAAGGAGAGAGGTCCAGTAGTCATGTCTCAAGTTTGTCGATCTGTCTGTCACTGAGCGTCTTCCAGTACAGATTCAGCGCAGAGATGTCTAATTGGGCATGGAGAGACTCGCTTGTGGCTAAGTCCTCCCATCTGACATCAAGCACCCAGCGCAGTGCCTTGTTCTGGACACGCTGCAATTTAAGTAAGTTTGTTTTTGCTGCAAGAGAGAGGGCTAGAGGAGAGTAAGTTATCAGAGGACGTATTAGGGATTTGTAGAGGTGTAGTTTGGTGCGTTGGGAGGCGTGTTTCAGCTTGTAGAGGCCCGCAAGGGCCTTACTAGCTATTGCACGTCTTCAGTGAATGTGCCTGTGGTAATCAGTCCCTCAGCCTGCCTACGATATATAAGCTACTTCTTCGTACATATGCTGTGTTCTTTTCAAGATTGATGGACTGATCACATCGACTCAAGGTTGAGGGACTGATTGTCTCAAACTCCTCCTGTTCTTCACAATTTTCCTGTGTATGGACTGATGAAGCCACTGTGGCGAAACGTTTCCTCAATAAAGATACCCAAGTGTTGCATATGTTTAATTTATCAGCTTGCCGGTTCTCTGAACCATTCATCTACATTCCAGGATTCTTCAGTACTGAGTGTTGTCTTTTCTGTCGATAAGTCTTGCGTTTCTGTAGTTGATTAAATGGTTGTGTGAATTTCATGGTGAGACACTAAAACTAAACGTGGTGTAATTATAGGCTTTTTTTCTGTGTGCAACCAGAATCTGCAACAGTGAGTTCCTTCAGGAAGATTACTCGCTTATTGTCAAGCATTTTCTAAGCTCACTATCCTCATCACTTCATTAGAGACTGCAGACGACGGGCATTAAACATCTTCAACACACCCAGAGAAGACACTGCCGAAAAGAGATACATAGTCATCCCCACCAACTCCATTGCCAAACACGTTTCCAACATCTTTTCCAATACTTCATTCCAAGTATCTACCTCCACATCCACCACCATCAAGGACAATAGCAGTAATAGACAAGCCAAGCTTCACTCCTCTGGAAGGGGATACACAATCCCTTGTATTGACTGCAGCAAATTATACGTCGGCGAAACGTCCAGAGAACTCCAAACACGTATTCAGAACTTATGCAACATATGGGAATCTTTATCGAAGAAACGTTTCGCCACACAGTTGCTTCATCAGTCCAATACAAAGCAGAAAGGTGTAAGGAGAGGAGGAGTTTGAGGTAATCAGTCCGTCAGCCTGGAGTCAATGTATTCAGTCCATTAATCTTGTAGAATGTACGGCATAGGACCGTAGACGTGGCTTATATACTGTAGTTAGGTGAGGCGAAGCAGGAGGAGGCGGGGTCATAGTGGTACCATCCACTAGTCTAAGTAGGTCTTCATCCAAAGGTTGGACAAGGCTGAAGAATTCTTTGTGTCAAGATCCCATGATGCTGCAGTGTCTGACAGATTTGATAAATGGTTTGAGAAAACGACAAGTTGAAGATTGAGACACTTATGCAACATATAAGTGTCTCAATCTTCCCTGCACCTCCCTGCACCTCCCAGCCCCACACCCATTGCCTGGGCTACTCCACGCACTTCGTCTACCTCTTTTTCCTCCTCCCTACACACATCAAACACCAACACACAGACATCAAGCACCTCTCCATCTACACCTACACCCACACTATACTACAAAACTAAATGTCAACTCGCCACTGCTGCCCACTCTGCGTTGGTAATCTCTCAATCTTACCAATCAGATTACTCACATGTCCTTAACCTAATCTTGTCTGCTAACAATCTTCCCTCTCTAATTATCCCTCCTTCTTGCTTCTCTTCTAAGCCCCTACCACCTTTCCCTTCTCCCTCTCTCCCACCCCACTATACCTACTCCCACCAGCTCTCCTCCTCCCCTACCCCTCTACACTACATCTTCCCCTCCCACCAAAACCCCTACAGCTGCTGCTTCGACCAACCCTCCCACAGTCTTGCAAGGAACTAGGCCTCAAGATATCCGCTGAGAAGTCTCTTGCAATGATGTTCAAGAGACCAGATCCTGTGAATAGATTATGTATCTAGGATACTGAACTTGAGTGGACAGGCTCCTACCTATACTTGGAAATCTACACTGATACAAAGCTGACCTTTCAGAAACAGGCCGTGTATGTCAGATCCTGTCCTCTACTCAGACTCAATGCCATGAGAGCCATGACGAAGCACCGTGCAGGGGCGAGCAAAGAAGTACTTCATGTGTAGGCTGTAGGTGGGGAGGTAGCAACGGCTACCAGCAGTGAGGTGCAGTCCAGCACCTGCTACAAGTGGCGAGTGGTTCCCAGTAATGGGAGGAGCATCAGAATAAGGAAAGTTAAGAGTGAAGATCTGAAGGTAGGAAATCGCTTCTCTGTTCTTCAGGATGAGTGTACTTCAGTGGCCAGTGAAGGTAAGGGTACTACTGCCCCTACTAATAGAGGTAAGCGCATTCTTGTGGTTGATGACTCTCAGGTAAGATTTATTGACCGTGCTTTTTGTAATAGGAATAAGAAGATGAGAGATAGAGTGTGCTTCCCTGGAGCTGGTGTTGGGGACATAGTAACAGGCTGGATAATATCATGTCAGGTAATGGGAACAAGCCCATTATCTGTCTCAGTGCTGGTGGAAATGATATTGGGAAGGGTAGGAGAGAAGAGCTGCTAGATAAGTACAGGTCAGCTATAGATTTCATTAAGTCTAAGGGAGGGGTCCCAATCATATGTAGCATCTTGCCTAGAAGGGGAGTAGGAAATGAATGGTTGTCTAGGGCAATTGGTGTAAATTGCTGGCTAGACAGATACTGCAAGGAACTTGCAGTCCCATTCATTGACAACTGGAACAACTTTTATTGCAAACATGATATGTATGCAAGGGATGGGGTACATCTCTCTGGGGGTGGGGTGGTAGCACTTGCAAACTCGATTGAGAAGGCCATTGGTGAAATGCCTATGATTTTAAACTGATAGAAGATAGAGGTATGGGTGTGTGTGGGAAACAAGCAGGTTGCAACACTAGGGTTGGAAACAGTAAATGTATAAAAGGCATTCAGCATGAAGTTATAAATAAAGACAATAGATCAGGTCAGCAAACAAAGGGGGACAGCAGAGGGCAGCAAGGGACCAGCTCCCTTAAGGTTTACTATACTAATAGCAGGAGTGTGAGAAATAAGATAGATGAGCTAAGATTAATTGCAAGTGCAGAAACATAGATATTATTGCTATAACAGAGACCTGGCTCAATCTGAAAGATAGAGAGATGCCCTCTGAATGTCACATACAAGGCTATAAATTATTCCACAATGACAGGATCAACAGGAAGGGTGGTGGAGCAGCGATGTATGTCAGAGACAATTTAAATTGTTTTGTTAGACAAGATATAAAATTAGAAGCGTCAGCCACTGAATCTGTTTGGTTACAGCTTCTCGAGGGCAGAGAAAAACTAATTTTGGGTGTGATTTACAGGGCCCCAAATCTTGATAGGGAGTGCAGTAAACTTCTATGGGACGAAATTCGTAAGGCATCTACATACGAAAATGTTGTGCTAATGGGAGATTTCAACTATAGACAGACTGACTGGAGCAATTTGACAGGAAATTTAGAGTCAGGTGACTTTCTTGATACGATCCAGAATGGTTTTTTAAAACAGTTTGTGACAGAGCCAACTAGGGGAAATAACCTCCTTGACTTGGTTCTTGCCAGTAGGGAAACACTAATTAATAATCTTGAGGTTAATGATGAGCTTGGGGAAAGTGATCACAAATCACTCAGTTTTAATAAATCATGAAATTCCCCTAATAATGGCAATCAAGTCTCTGTCCCTGACTTCTGCTTGGCTGATTTCATAGGACTGAAAAATTACTTAGGTGGGCTGAACTGGAATGACATGACTAAGGGTCAGATAGGTGGTGATGGTTGCCGATATGACGCTTTCCAGGGCATAGTTCTAGCTGCTCAGTCAAATTATGTTCCAAATAGGGAAATCAGATCAAACAAAAATGATCCTAAATGAATGAACAATAGATTAAAATATCTAATTGGTCAAAAGAGAGGCATATATAGGTAAATCAAAAGAGGAGAGGGGCAGTTAAGAAATCGATATATTCAATTAAAAAGAGAAATAAAAAAGGGAATTAGAAAAGCAAAAAGAGATTATGAGGTTAAAGTTGCAAGAGAATCGTAGACTAACCCAAAAGGATTCTTTCAGGTATACAGAAGTAAGATCAGGGAGAAGATAGGCCCACTCAAAAGTTCCTCAGGTCAGCTCACTGACAGTGATAAGGAAATGTGTAGAATTTTTAACACATACTTCCTCTCAGTTTTTACACAGGAGGATACCAGCAATATTCCAGAAATGATAAATTATGTAGAACAGGACGATAAAAAACTGTGCACGATTATGGTCACAAGTGACATGGTCCTTAGGCAAATAGATAAATTAAAACAAATCCCCAGGCCCTGATGAACTGTATGCAAGGGTTCTAAAGGAATGTAAAGAGGAGCTTAGCAAACCTTTGGCTAATCTTTTCGACATATCACTACAAACTGGCATGGTACCAGATAAGTGGAAAATGGCAAATGTGATACCTATTTTCAAAGCAGGTGACAGGTCCTTAGCTTCGAACTATAGACCAATAAGCCTAACCTTCATAGTTGGAAAATTTATGGAATCAATAATTGCCGAGGCAGTTCGTAGCCACCTTGAAAAGCATAAATTAATCAACTAATCTCAGCATGGTTTTACAAAGGGGCGTTCCTGCCTTAAGAATTTATTAACTTTTTTCACTAGGGTATTTGAGGAGGTAGATCATGGAAATGAATATGATATTGTGTATATGGACTTCAGTAAGGCTTTTGACAGGGTCCCACATCAGAGACTATTGAGGAAAATTAAGGCACATGGAATAGGAGGAGAATTTTTTTCCTGGATAGAGGCATGGTTGACAAATAGGCAGCAGAGAGTTTGCATAAATGGGGAGAAATCAGAGTGGGGAAGCGTCACGAGCGGTGTTCCACAGGGATCAGTGTTGAGCCCCCTGCTGTTCACAATCTACATAAACGAAGTAGATGAGGGCATAAAGAGCGACATCAGCAAGTTTGCCGATGACACCAAAATAGGCCGTCGAATTCATTCTGACAGGACATTAGAGCACTCCAGGAAGATTTGAGTAGATTGATGCAGTGGTCGGAGAGGTGGCAGATGCAGTTTAATATAGACAAATGCAAAGTTCTAAATGTTGGACAGGACAATAACCATGCCACATATAAACTAAATAATGTAGATCTTAATATTATGGATTGCGAAAAAGATTTAGGAGTTCTGGTTAGCAGTAATCTGAAACCAAGACAACAGTACATAAGTGTTCGCAATAAAGCTAATAGAATCCTTGGCTTCATATCAAGAAGCATAAATAATAGGAGTCCTCAGGTTGTTCTTCAACTCTATACATCCTTGGTTAGGCCTCATTTAGATTATGCTGCACAGTTTTGGTCACCGTATTACAGAATGGATATAAATGCTCTGGAAAATGTACAAAGGAGGATGACAAAGTTGATCCCATGTGTGGAGAAATTTTCTCCAGGAGGGGGGTATCAGCCCCCTTCAGCCCCTTCAGCCCCTTTCAGCCCTGAGGGGCCCAGCCCTCTCAGAAGGGGCAAGCATCTTGTTTACTGCTACAGCGAGTAATTGATAGCAGATGCAGTACTAGTATGGGACGTGGTCGCTTCGACCGACGCTCCTTGCAGTGTTGTAAAGTGTATTTTAATAAGAGACAGTCCATCTCTTACCTTAGCAGGACAATTAAGGAAAATCCTGCTCCCACTTTATTATCATGGTAAAGATAGTGTATATTGTTGTCTATGCTTAAGACAGCAAGAATCAAACATTCTGCTTTGCTTCATCGAGGAAGTGGCAAGGAAGCAAAAAGTACTAGGTCAGCTTTTCCTTTGTGCTGGGGGCAGTAACGGCGTGGGGCGCTGTGACGTCTTCAGATTACTTTGTGAACAATAAAGACAAATCTTGTGGAACATAGTGTACCAGTGTGCGTATTCCTAGACTATGGAAGACGTGTACATCCAAGGATGCTTCAGCTTCAATCAAGTCACCGATATCTGTCGAAGGTGTGAAGAACACCATAGCTCACGCTACAAGAGCAAGGTAGGTTACTAATTTCTTGTAGTATGGGGGACTGCGCAGTTCTTGAGTTGCAAGGAGTTTGTAATCAACCTATAGTCGGCAGTAAGGTGCAGACTTTTGAGTCCAAACAAGTATGTAATTTGTCAGCAATCAGTGAATGAAATATGCTGACATAACACCCCCTAGGGGTAATTTATAATCTTACAAATTATAACTCATTTCAGCCCGTTGAGGAATGACTTTGACAGCTTCTCAAGACCTCGTCTTCAGGGGCGGCTGTGCAGGCGATGAGCTGTCTTTCTAAGTTAAGTTTCCCTATACAAAATGTATAAGCTTAGCTGGTAATCCCATTTCTCAACATTTTGGTCGTGCTCGAACCGGATAAAAGCCACACTGTGGTCCAAATATGTTGTACTACAGTGTACAAATAACCTACAAGCCAAGGTCCTTCGAAAAAAAACTGTAAAACTAGTGTTTTACAATATAAATCAGTATAAATGAGTCCCTCCAGACTCAATCACAGAGAATGGGCAGCCAAAAGAAAACGGGCTCTCACCCAGCGTTCACCCAAAGAAAACGGGAGCTGGGTGACTCACCCAACAAGAAAATGGGGGATGGCACCCGGCATCCACTGCTCCAATCTCGAAAATCGCTGACTACGACAACAACAACCCAACTGATGTTCGGTTTGTCTGAGTGTATATACACATAGTGTTTATAATGTTTATAAACAGAAATTAAGAGACAAGATTGTGTTAAAGTTTGTTTCTTATAGATATACCTGTAATATTAAAGGAACTATATATATAAATGTAAAGCTTTCATATATGTATTAACAGTGACATTTATATATGTATAAGAAATATTCACGTGTGATTTACAGTTATACAATGACATTTATAGCATATAGTGAATGAAGTGTATAACATCGTTATTTACGATTAATCATCATGGTCAGGCTGACATATCATGTGGGAGTTTGATACGTGGATTAGGGAAGAAATACTCACGTAGGCTGTTATTACGTATAATTACTGTTATGTGGACAGAGCCCGCAGCCGTTACCTATCTCCTTGGTTACACTCGTAATACTGACTAGCCGGCTGGCCAGTACCCCGTAGTGGGTCTTTTGAAATAGTGTCAGCTCAGCACAATATGAAAGACCGTGACTCAAGACGGTTGGTCGTTGAGTCAACGGACAGGTTACTGGTAACTGGTTACTACTACTGAGACTGGTAACTGGTTACTACTACTGAGAGCTCAGCGACGCTAACGTATGTCGTCCCGACATACAACTAATACAAACTAGAGATGGCAGGTATACGGCTTGGGCTGATTCTATACAATGTCAAAGTACACAACATTAAACATTATAGATACATAAGTAGAACATTAGAATGAAAGCGTACGTAACTGAAACTGTAATGCAATACAAGGTATACTATAGTACAACTTAAAACTCAACAAATGAACAACGAACTCAACATTGAGATTACAAGTGATAAAAACAAAAATTTTGATCGATCGATCTGTATTCATGTGATCTACGGATTCTGAGGAAGGAATATATACAAAGAAAAAGTGTTTAACAGAAAGGCAGATTCGGTGCACGCAAATCTAGACTGTTAACTCTCAGAATGCGGAGAGAACATGAACACAAAAAAAAAGTTCTTGAATACTGATAAGTTGATACTGTAATTATTCATCTATACAGGTTATTTACATTTAACCCCAACTCTGCTAGGGTAAGATTGGCATATGCAGAATGGGTGTCATCTCTGGGAGGATCAAACTCTGTAGCATTGGCTAACTCATGCTGTATTTGAGGCAAATCTGAATTGGAAGTTACAAATGATACTTGAGGATTTCTCAATACCTGTCGTGTACGTAGGGAATAACGACATTCAGGTTGATCATCTGACTGAGTATCAGAGGAAGAGAGTACAGGATCAGGAGGATTGTCAGAGTCTGTCACATTAGTCTGGGTTGGAACATCATTATCATCACATACTAACTTCATATGATCCAAATGCGATTCTTTATACTGACCAGTACTAATCTCTCTAACCTTGTACTTATTACCAGTGATATGTTCAACTACGCGATAAGGACCAACAAACTTTTGATCAAGCTTTGGCATTGCAGACGTTTTGTTAAAATTAGTCAGCATAACTCTCGAACCTACTTTGATTTTGGATGGCTTTACTCGAGTATTTGCGACTCTTGTAAATTCAGCTGTTGATTTATGAAGTGTTTCACGGATTCTTCTAAAAACACTTTGAGCTAAGCTGGTACGAGTTGCTACGAAATCATCAGGGTTGTAATTTGGTTTCGGATTAGAATATAACAACTCATAAGGCAAACGTTTATCTACACCATACAATGCATAATGTGGAGTGTCACCTATAGAAACATTGTAAGCAGAATTTATAGCACACTGCACATCAGGTATAACTTCATCCCAAGTTTCACTATTGGGATTGATAGTGGCTCTCAAGACATCAAGTACTTTCTTATTGGTTCGTTCCGCTAACCCATTGCTGGCAGGATGATGAGGAACAATGGTGGATTTAGAGATCTTGTACAAGGTACACAAATTTTCAAGAATTTCATTACAGAATTCACCTCCATTATCTGTTACTAGGGACTTAGGGGTGGTATGCCTGCAGATAATGCGTTCTTTAAACGCTTTAGCTACTGTCTCGGCAGTCTTATCTGCAATAGGAACTAACTCACAATATCTGGTGAAATGGTCTACCATAACACACAGATGTTTGTTGCCTGGAGGGAACATCGGAAATTAGTTAACAAATCTAGCGCAACTCTTTCCCAAGGTTCGCTAGTAGTTGGATACACTTGGATTGGATTAGGACCATTAGCATTGCCTTTATGTTGCATGCAGACACTACATTTCTTAACATACTCAGAAATATCAGTTGCCATACGAGGCCAAAAGTATTTCAATCTGGCTTGTTTTACTGAACGATCCATACCAGGGTGTGCAACACCTGGTACATCGTGAACTAGCTGTAAGGCTACATTCACTAGTGACTGTGGAATTACTAACTGGTATACTCTTCTGCTAGGAGTACCCAACTCGGCTGTTCGATACAGTAATTCTTGGTTCATGAGAAAGTCACTGATGGGTGCTGGTGGTTTCACATTCAGAATAAGATCTTCCTGGAGCAGGAATCGAATCACACCAGACCACATGGGATCTGTTCGTTGAGCATTCTTTACATCTTCAGCACTAAATGGAGGGTCTGCAGTTCCTATACTAACATGTCGCGATAAGGCATCTGCGACTACATTTGACTTGCCAGGTAAATGCTCAAAGGTGGGATTGAACTCTTGGATAGTCAAGGTCCATCTAGCTAACCTTCCAGTAGGTTGTTTGTTCTGGAATAAGGGTATCAGTGGAGCATGATCTGTCAAGACATGAACAGAGTACTGATAAATAATGTCTCGGAAGTGCTTTAAAGACCATACTATTGCTAAAGCTTCTTGCTCAGTTACTGTATAATTACGTTCAGCCTTTGTAAGGACTTGGCTAGCAAATGCAACTGCGTTGTACTTGCCATCGGTCTTCTGAGCTAGTACGGCACCTATGCCAATTGAACTAGCATCAGTTGTCAGATAGAAAGGCTTAGAAAAATCTGGAAATTTCAAAATTGGAGCAGAAGTTAGCTTTTCTTTTAGAGTTTGGAATGCTCTTTCTTGACGGAAGGTCCAAACAAAAGGAGCATCTTTCTTAAGCAACTCAGTTAGAGGAGCAGCTATGGAAGAAAAATTGGCAATGAAAGATCTATAAAAACCTGCTAAGCCCACAAAGGATCTTACGGCATCAGCAGTTTTGGGAGTTGGAAAATTTAGTACTGCAGTTACTTTACTTTGGTCAGTCGTAACCCCTCTAGGAGTGACTACGTGACCAAGAAACTTAATTTCTGATCTGAAAAATTGACATTTTGACAGTTTGATCTTTAAATTGGCTTCTTCAAGCTTACCAAGTACTACATCAAGTCTTTTCAAGTGTGTATCCACGTCTTTAGACATGACGATTACGTCATCTAAGTACACCATAAGTGCATTACCTATGAGACCTCTAAAGATATTAGTCATGAGCCTTGAGAACGTGATAGGGGAAGATCGTAATCCAAATGCCATACGGAGGAAGTGATAATGACCTGTAGGAGTGGAGAATGCAGTTAGCTCTTGGCTGTCCTCGTGGAGAGGGACTTGCCAAAACCCTTGTAACAAATCTAGGGTTGAAAAGACTTTGTTATCTCCAATATTACGTAAAAGATCACCCAGTACAGGGAGTGGAAAGCGATCTGGAATGGTTTTTGCGTTTAACTTCCTAAAGTCAATTACTGGACGCCAAGTACCATCCTTCTTAGGTACTAGTATCAAGGGTGCATTCCAAGGGGAATTGCTAGGTGCAATAACTCCATCATCAAGCATTTGATTGATCAAGTCTTCTGCGACAGCAACTTGTGAATGAGGCATTCTGTACGCAGGTATGTAGATAGGTCTAGTACCAGGTTCAAGTGGAATACGATGGGACAATAAGTTCGTTATACCCATCTTCTCACCTGGTAAAGCAATGGCTTTACGACGTTTGTTCAACAGAGTCAACAAACGCTTGACTTCATCTGGGAAGTCAGTGGGAGCTAAGTCTTTCTCCTCAACTGGTGGAACAGATTGATCCAGTGCAGTGGATGAGGTCTCCCCGGCAGAAATAGCACCGACCCACTGGTCAGGTGACAACTCATCCTCTACCTGAACAGGGTAAGGATAGTGAACAAGGTCAACAAGATTGGTATTTGCTCTAAGGCGAACACTGTGACCAGAAGTGTTGGCCAGGTAGAAATGGATCTTACTATCTCTTACAACATGTAAGGATGGTTCAACAAATAGACCTTTTACTTTGCAGGAATCACTGTCAACTAGGACGTTATCACCATCTGGAACACTAGGAACAACTACAGACACTCTAGTGAGAGCACTAGCTGCAACAGAAACGTCTTTCTGCAGACGGCATGTGACATCAACAAGAGATGGCATTACTAGTTGCAAGTAATTGTTTTCCGACAAGGCGTCCCCTGTGGAGAAACTACTACTCGAACTAGCAGGCATTGCAGGGATAGGTTGAGCACTCAAGGCAATCTGAGCGTCCTCGGACACTTGAGGCATCGGACTATCCTGCAATTCTGAAGGTATAGGTGGAACACTGATGGGAGTGACAGAATTACCAGTGCCTGACCGCTTGGGTACGCTACTGGAGAATGCATTAGCTTGTAAGGACTTAATCCGTACATCATACTCTGCAGCAGTATAACAGATTTCTGATCCAAGCTGGTAACCCCAGAATGGAACGATCAAGTCGTCAATTTGTGCATGCCATCGATAAGGGTCGAGCACAATGCGTAAGTCTCGCATGGAAGCAAATCCCAGTAGAAGGTCACCAGGGAAAGTAATCTGGTCGACAACAAGGAAGGAAACAGTGAAGTCTCTACCTTGGATAGAAAAGGTTAGGGCAGTCGTACCTCGGACACGCAGGTGAGAACCAGATACTCCACTAAGGGAGGACACAGGAGTCGGTTCTACGAGAAGGACATGTCGTAACTTCTTATCCTTAAACAAACTAGACCTAATAATATTGATTTGCGCACCAGAGTCCATGAACAATTGAACGGGCGCATTATAAACAGATGCTTGCACTATAGGGCCTATGGTTGCATTGGAAGTTATGTGCAAACAAAAAGGTGGATTTTCATCAGAAAAGACTTGTTCTACTCCATCCCCAAAATCATCTATGTCAGAAACATGTGAAGCCACATCATCAGCAGGGTTGTCATTCTCGAGACTGCTTAAGGCTTCAAAGGAATTGTGAACGGGGATGGTGTACTCATTATCGCCTACTGTCACCATGGGATGGTTTGACTGGGGTGCTCGAATTCCCCCGAATTGGAAGAACGAGCCTGGTTCTGGTTAGTTTGAGAAGTGAATGAATGAGCCTGGTTCTGGTTATTTTGAAAACCACTAGATCTGTTTCCTCGACGGGTTCTGCGGTTGGAACGACCACGGAAAGATCTAGAGTACTGAAGGTTATAGAGAGCATTACACTCAGATGTGTCATGTCCATGTATTCTATGATAAGTACAGTAGGGAAGATCTGAGTACTCATCATCAGTACGACGTCTCTGAGGGTAACTATCAGGACAATTAATTGCAATATGTCCACGGAAACCACAGTTATAACAATTCCGCCGACTATGGTTACTGAATGTACTATGAATACTACGAGGTGTATAACGACTCTGTACACTGGTTCTTGGTGATCTCTGAGATGGTTGACGACTACGATTTGTCTCTGTGGCGCAAACAAGAGGTGGTGCAGACTGAGGCATATGTGTGACATTACTTTTAATACAAGGGAAAGTACCCTGGGGGCACAAGGAACGTACATGATTTAAGGCTGTAAGAGGTTCCATCGTTACAGTTGGAGGATGAGCCTCATAAGCACACACAGAAGCAGGTGGCATTAGTTCTTTAATTGCTCCAAAAGCTGCTATTTTAGCAATTGATTCTGTAAATGGTTTAGCCTCTTCAGGGAGAAAAGATGATGATTGGACAGCATTGATAAATGATGATAAAAGTTTGTCTAATCTAACAGCAAATGCACTCAACGATTCAGTACTCATGGGTGTAGCATTCACTAGTTCCCTAAGAACAACATATGGGTCAGCTGTTTTTACTGGGACAAGGAAAGAACGAATCAGTTCCTCATATTGTGACCACTTAGTAAGATTCCTGAAGTCTCGCATATCAAGGAGATCAACAACGTGAACAGCAGCAGGAGATCGATAAAGAGCTTCTTTAGCAATTCTGATAAGGCTTTCCTCTGAAGGAGGACCTTCACCTAGGGCACTAGCACGAGAACGAATGGCTGCAAACCATGCTTCAAGACTATGTACATGGCCATTGAATAAAGGTAACGCATCAAGGGAATCACGAGTATAACTATAATATCTCGGTGTCTGAGTCGGTCTGTCAGTCGGTAAGGAACTGTGAGGACTGATGACAGGACCAGCAGTAGTAGCCTGAGAGGTCTGAGTGTCGACATTCACTAAAGTATCACTTGACGGTATGTGAGACATAATGGCAAAGTAACACGAGAACAAATAAAGCAAAAATAATGAACAATAAAAATGATATAAAATTCTAGAATTGAAATGAAAAGATATACAACTAATTCTGCAAAAATAATAAAAAATTAATATCTAAGATACACTGCAAGAGGAAGGAAAACTCAATTAAAAGGACTATTGACCAAGAAAAAAAAAATTTACATTGAAATATACAAGTAAAAATATTACTGGAGACTGAATTAAATTCAAAATGAGCTGTCTTTACTCTTGCTAATAAAAAAAATTAATTAATTAAATTTTAAATCAATGTGAAAGTGTAAAATAAAATTATTAAATTGTTAACTGGGAAATTTAAGTATTTTCTAAGAATGCATAGACAAAATTAAAATATAATATATAAAAATATCAATAAAAGAAAAGAATTCACTGCAGAACAGTTCAACAAAATAATTCACTTCAGAACAAGTGCAACAAAATAAAGTATAGAAATAATCACTGCAGTAATAAAGTGTCACTGGGAAAACTCAGGTAAAATAATGAATTAAAATATGAAGACCAAAAAAAATAAACTGATTGAACACTTTAACTCTTAATTATAAATTAGACAAAACAATTTACTCAAACAGAGTAAGAAAAACACTTTACGTTAAAAGTAATTGAAATTGCATCAAGAGTGAATTTGTTCAAGAATTGCAAAAAGATGAATAAAATAAAACACAGGAACAAAACAGGTAATATAACACTTACAGTGACGGAGCACACTTCATTAAAATATATTCTTACAACAAAATCCTGCTGTGGATACAACAAAATCTTGCTGTGACTGATACGACAAAAATTTGCTGGCAAAAATAATGGTACACAGTCTGCGAAAAAATTAGAGGAATGAGATACTGTTGGCATACGAAAAAAAAGACACACATAGAAATAAAAGGATAATTTGGTATGCTGAAAGAATACAATAAAAAAAAATGAATCACTTCACACAGAGTGACTGACTGGTACACTACACAATAATACTTACTAGAGACAGGAGTAGCATAAGGAAAAACACAGAATAAAAATAATATAAGATAATTGAAAACACCGAAAAATATTGTAAAAAATAATGAGTTAACGAAAAACTAAAAACACAAGGTTTAGAGTACACAAGCAATTTACTATAAATGTCTCACACACGCAAATGTCTTTAAATGCAAGAAAAATGTCTCAAGAAAATTATCACTAGAGTCTGGAGTAGTAGACGGGCGGTGAGTACTGGTGATGGGGCGAAGATATTGTCCTGTGGGCGGGCGGTGTTTCCTCTTCCACTCACACTGTTGTCGTGAAGAAATGTGCGTTCTAGACGAACTCACATAACTGGCTTTATCGTTGGCACCAGCTACAATCTCTTGACCAATTATGTGAGCCAAAACAGTACTAGGACCCGGTACAAGGGTGCAAACAACCACAGGTAGATGAGTGGATGGCTGGTGGTGGTGGGAGAGAGTGGTGAGTGTGACTCTCGCTGGGGTACTGCCGCGCACCCCGGGTGGTGGGAGAGAGTGGTGGGGGGGACGCTGGGGGTCTGCCGCGCACCCCACTCACCCACGAAGGTGGCTTGAAAACCCACTCTATGCCACAGGAATGGTAAAAACCACTCTTAGCATCCAACAGGGAGCACAAAGCGATATAGACAATACCTCAGAGGAACTTGGCTTACTTCTTACTGCGTGGCTTACTTCTCTCTCTCAGCTGGGTTAGAAGCTGGGTTGGCTGACTGGCTTACTCCACGAGAATGGCTGACTGGAAGACGTGTAACGATGCACAAAGCACGGAGGAGCAGTTGGATGACAGGAGACAGGCTGGATGATAGGCTGACTGGCGTTCACTTCCACAGTCTGGCTTACTGACTGGCTTAATTGCAAAATCCGGGTCAACCCCTCGGAGATTGAAGCAATTAGCACACGAACTAAGCCAGGAGCTTGAAAAGGCTGCAACAGGCTTGCAGGCAATAGGTTTGAGGGGAGTAGGCGACTGCTGGTGGCTGGAGGTGCGCGAGGGTAGAGCTGGTGGCTGGAGGTTCACCTATGACCCTGCCGGCTACTCACAACAGTCTTCGAACGCCTTGAATTACCCTTAAAAACGTAAATCCACGCTCCACACCGCTGTACACCATTTATCATGTGGGAGTTCGATACGTGGATTAGGGAAGAAATACTCACGTAGGCTGTTATTACGTATAATTACTGTTATGTGGACAGAGCCCGCAGCCGTTACCTATCTCCTTGGTTACACTCGTAATACTGACTAGCCGGCTGGCCAGTACCCCGTAGTGGGTCTTTTGAAATAGTGTCAGCTCAGCACAATATGAAAGACCGTGACTCAAGACGGTTGGTCGTTGAGTCAACGGACAGGTTACTGGTAACTGGTTACTACTACTGAGACTGGTAACTGGTTACTACTACTGAGAGACACAGCAAACTCAAGCCATAAACACCAGCTATATGTACTGTGTACCCTTCATGGTCATTGACCCTGAGGTTAAGCTTAGTAGGTCAGTAGTGTCTGACTGATTATTGCTGACTTAAACATAGCAAAAACTCAGCTGTTTATAGCAGTACAGTGTTTTTTAAACACTCTAAGTGTTGTGCTAGAATTTTCAATATACCATTAAAATGGCTTGTTTGAAAACTCAGTTTCAGTCTTTACAGACTAAGATTACACAATTAGAAAATCTAATTTCAGTCTGTATAGGATTAACTCAAGATACAAACATAGATTTTGATGATCTTTAGGTCAAATTTGAATTACTTACACAATGTCTGGAAATAATTAATTCAGACTATACACATTATGAAAATAAATTTCTTGAATCAGATCCATCTGAGGATGAAATTAAAAATGTTTTAGATACTTTTAGTAATCAACAATTAAGGTGGACAGGAGTACAGGCTATCTGCCGTAAAACTCTGTCACAGAGACCTACTGTAACTAGTGGTCAAGCACCTGTTACACCTGTAACAACAACAAGGGTACCATTACCAAGCTTACCTACATTGTCATTACCTATTTTCCAAGGTCATAATTATGAAGAATTCATTAGTGGTTTTCAATCCATAGTAAATTCACGAACTGACATAGATGAGATTGCTAAGTTCAATTATCTTAAATGTCTTGTGAAGAGAGAACCCTATGAACTGATTAAGTCATTTCCGGTGGTTAAAGGCAATTATCAAATAGCCTTACGTGTCTAAGCAGACAATTACTTTGATGATGACAAGGCTAGAGTTAGACATGCAGTCTTAATATCAAGCTTGAAGCCACCCAAACATTGTTTTTCAGACTTACAGGCATTTAGAATCACATTAGACAATAGTCTCAGATCTCTAGGTGCTAAATATGACCTAAGACAATGTGATTGGTTTATCAGTGGTATTGTACAAGATAAGTTGTCACCACAAACTAATGAACGATTAAATATTATGTTCAATAAACGCTATTTCACTTGTGAGGAAATTAGCAATGGTTTACAAACAATAGTTTCATGCATGCAAGCAACGAGACAAGATGAAAAATTCACAAATCCCGTGGATAATAAACCTTCAACTCAGTATAAAAAGAGTATACCTACTCCCACTAAACCACAGAATGGGAAATCCCATATAGGCATTTATCAAGTTGTGAATACAACAGACAGTAAACAAACTGTCACACATAAACGTACTCCAAAATGTGTACTTTGTGATGGAACACATTGGGCACAGTGTTGTAGTCAATACACATCAATGGAGGCACGTAAACAACTTGTTCATCAGCTGAAAAGGTGCATCAAGTGTTTAGGTGAACACAAGGGAGGAAAATGTTCACTGAAGAAGTGTTTTAAATGCAAGGGTATGCATCATACAGCATTATGCCCAAATACTTTTGCTGAACAGCAGAAGACTTCCACAGAATCAGGAAGTCAACAAGCAACAGCATTAAATGTGAGAGATAAGTTTAAAGCAACTGCACTCCCTATAGCTCGAGTTGAGTTATCTAATAAATTACACAAAACCAATGTGCTAACGCTATTTGATCAAGGCTCACAAAGGTCCTTCATAAGAAGAACAGTGTTGCAGAAACTGAATAAACAACCCTATGCCAAAGTACAGTTAGATATATAGCTGTTTTTTTCCACAATTCTGGTAAACAGACATATGACCTAGCCAGAATCACTGTTGGTCTAGGAAACAGGAAAAAGACAGTAGAAGCTGTGGTAGTAGATGATTTGCCTAAGACTGTGCAGATCCAGGGATTAAAAGAAACAGTTGCAGCACTGAAAGCAGCTAAGATCAAGTTAGCCTGTCCTGACATACAGACAGACACAATTAGTCCAACTGATTTAATCATTGGAAGTGATTATTATCACTGTTTTGTGCAAAATATAGTATGTAAACATGATGTTCACTTGCTGAAAACAGCAGGAGGTCACATGATATGTGGTCCCATTCCCTCTCAAAGTGGGAAAGAAGCTGATATTGATTCAGTGGAAAATGTACTAGTTACGAGAATAACCGCTGATCATGTACCACAGCAAAAATTATCATTACTGGAAGAAATGAATGAACCAGTTGATAAGTTGTGGGATTTAGATGCGATAGGTATTGATGTAAATAAACCAAATCCACAAGAGTCTCAGACTTATAGCCAATATTTGGACACTGTCAAATATAAAGATGGACAGTATTGGGTTAGGTTACCATGGAAATTAAATCCACCATATCTGCCTAGCAATTATCGCATGGCTTTCGGACAAATGAAAGCACAAATACATGAGCTCAGGAAGAATCCAGAGCTACTGACTGTCTATGATAATACCATACAAGAACAGTTGGACAATAAATTCATTGAGGAAATAGTCGAAGATAAGTTTACCTGGAGAGAGTTCCGGGGGTCAACGCCCCCGCGGCCCGGTCTGTGACCAGGCCTCCTTAGGTCAGTGTCCCAGGATGCGACCCACACCAGTCGACTAACACCCAGGTACCCATTTTACTGATGGGGAACATAGACAACAGGTGGAAAGAAACACGTCCAATGTTTCTACTCTGGCTGGGAATCGAACCCAGGCCCTCACCGTGTGAAGCGAGAGCGTTAACCACCAGGCCACCCGAGCCCTCAGTTGAAGACAGACGCTCATTATCTCCCGCACCTTGGAGTCAGAAAAGATTCTGAAACCACTCCACTACGTGTTGTATATAATTGCATCGCACGTGCAAATAAAGATGTAGCAAGTCTTGATGACTGTCTGATGACCGGACCCTCACTAACTGAGAAGCTTGGAGACGTGCTTATGAAATTTCGCACAAACCCATATGCCTACACGGCTGATATTTCCAAGGCTTTCTTAAGAGTAGGACTACAACAAATAGATAGAGATTATACTCGATTCTTGTGGCCTGAAAATCCACATGATCCTCAAAGTCCTGTGAAAACTTATCGTTTCAAATCAGTATTATTTGGTGCAACATCCTCTCCATTCTTACTAGAAGCTACTCTAAATACACATTTGAAGAAATCTGAATGTCCCTTCAAAGAAATCTTGAAGAAAAGTTTCTATGTGGACAATCTTCAAGGTACTGTGAATAAAGAGGAGGATTTGAAATCCCTATACAGAGAAGCTAACAAGGAGATGAAAGAAGCAAATATGCCTCTAAGGATGTGGAATACAAATTCAAAGCAATTAAGGGAACTTATCAAAGAAGATTTCCCTGAAGCTGAATGTAGTGATACTGGTCCTGTGGGGAGCAGCAGCAGGATAATACTGCACCACCTCTAGGGGCCCTTAACAACAACAACAGTTTGGCGTGCGTCATGGGCACCAACATATGGTGTGTGATTCTCTCCTACTTTATCCATTTATCACCGATGCAGATTACATGGTGAGTTTAAATATGTGGCCTGTAGTTATAACTTTTCTCTTGACATATGCAAGACATCACCATCCCTGTAGAAGCCATTATTAGATGTACTAGTCATTATATTTTGTTGTTGCAGAAGTACTATGAAGATTCTATGTTCAATAAAGCCTAGAGATAAGGCCTGTGTTTCTATCACAACAATTTATTGAACATAGAATCCTGGGCTACCTGGTGGTGATCCTGCGCTAGACTACATCACAACATGGAGCGTTTACTGAAACCTGAGAGGCTAGACTGTGACCCCAGCTTATCAACGGCTGCTCAGGAATGGAAGCACTGGTTTAAGACTTTCGAAAACTTCTTGGGAGCCCTTCCTAAAGAAGATCTAGATAAACTAAGTCTGCTCATCAATTTTGTGTCACCTAAGATATGAGGCTATTTCTGAGTGTAATACCTACGAAGATGCTATCAAAACCCTCAAGTCTCAGTATATTAAACCTACAAATGAAATCTTTGCACGCTATCGCCTTGCAACTCGCCGCCAGCAGATTGATGAGTCCTTAGAGGAATACTTTCAAGCACTGAAAATTTTAGGTAAGGACTGTCACTTCCAAGCAGTGACAGCTGCTCAGTATTGTGAAGAGTCCATCAGGGATGCTTTTATCAGTGGCCTGCAATCACCAATAATAAGGCAGCGTTTATTGGAGAATAAAACTCTCGACTTAGCTGCTGCCTTTGACCAGGCAAGAGCTCTAGATTCAGCCCAGAAGAATTCTGAAGTATACAGTACCACTCAGCCTTCTCGAGTGGTAAGTGCTGCAATTCCTGACCAAGACTCTTGCAATGAAGTTACTGGGGAACCTGCCTCAGTGACAGCAGCAGCAGGTACGGTGTGTTTCTTTTGTGGTTTTTCAAGACATCCACGTCCAAGGTGTCCTGCTCGTGAAGCAATGTGCCATAAATGCCACAAGAAAGGTCACTTTGCTAAAGTATGTCGTGCTAATGCATCAACAAGAGCTAGTGCCTCCACACATTCCAGTGATCATGCGACTCTAGCAACAGTGACTTCTGCGGCTACTCCAAATTCACTGTCAAAGGCAGTTGTGAAAGTATTCATCAAAGGAACAGAAGTAGATGGTCTTATTGATAGTGGCAGCTCAGAGAGTTTCATCAACCTTGACTTAGTTAAACGGCTCTCCTTGACTCTACATCACTCATCAGGTACCGTTTCCATGGCATCAACATCTCTCTCTATTCAGACCTTAGGGTTTTGTAAGGTAAATCTCAGAGTTAATGGAAAGGATTATCAAGATGTACATTTAGCTATTCTGCCACAACTGTGCTCTGATGTTATCCTTGGTCAGGACTTTCAGAAGCTGCATGGTAGTGTCACCTTAACATATGGAGGTGAACTGCCTCCTCTTGTTGTCTGTGGACTTAGCACTTTAAGGGTAGACCCACCAAAGCTGTTTGCAAATCTTACCGCGGATTGCCATCCTATATCAGCTAAGTCACGCCGCTATTCTTATGAGGATCGGATGTTCATTGAGAAAGAAACTCAGAGGCTGCTGAAGGAGGGTATTATAGAACCGAGTGATTCCCCTTGGCGTGCACAGGTTGTTGTTGTTAAAGATGGTTATAGGAAACGGAGACTGGCTATCGATTACTCTGAGACAATCAACAAATTTACACTTCTTGATGGGTACCCTCTACCTCGAATTGACGATACAGTGAACAAAATTGCTCAGTACTACGTGTTTAGCACAATTGATCTGCAGAGTGCCTATCATCAAGTCCCTATAAGGAATGAAGATAAACCATACACAGCGTTTCAGGCTAGTGATGGCCTGTATCAGTTTACCAGAGTCCCTTTTGGAGTCACCAATGGGGTAGCCTGCTTCCAACGAATTATGGATTCACTCATTCAGGAAGAGCAACTCATGGGAACTTACGCGTATTTAGATAATGTTACCATTTGTGGCAAGACCCAGGAGGAACATGATGCAAACCTTGATAAGTTTTTGGAAGCCGCCAAGAAGAAAAATATCAGTTACAATGAGGAAAAGTGCACTTTTTCAACTAAAAGGCTTAGCATCCTTGGTTATGTAGTGGAAGGAGGTTCAATATTCCCAGACCCTGAACGACTACGACCTCTACGGGAACTTCCAATGCCTCAAGACAAAAAGTCACTCCGAAGAACTCTTGGTCTCTTTGCTTATTACTCACAATGGATCTACAACTATTCAAGTAAAGTCCGCCCATTGAGTGCTACCACATTTCCTGTGACAAAGGAAGCAGAAGCCGCTTTCCATACTCTCAAACAGGACATTGAAAACTCAGTAGTTCAAGCCATTGATGAGTCCCTACCATTCGAAGTGGAAACGGATGCATCTGACATTGCCATTGCTGCAGTCTTATCTCAGGCAGGACGACCAGTAGCCTTCTTTTCGAGAACTTTTCAAGGATCAGAGAAATGTTATGCTGCTGTAGAAAAGGAAGCCCAGGCCATCATAGAAGCAGTTCGCCACTGGAGGCATTATTTAACTGGTAGACATTTCACCATAAGGACTGACCAACGGTCCGTGATGTATATGTTCGACAAGAGGCACAAAAGTAGGATAAAGAATGACAAGATATTACGCTGGAGGATGGAACTATCGTGTTATGACTTTGATATTCTGTACCGACCGGGTCAAGAGAACATCTCACCTGATGCATTCTCTAGGTCCCACTGTGGAGCAGCATGTCATGATTTGCAATCACTCTCAGCTCTCCACAAGGCTTTGTGTCACCCAGGAGTTACACGCCTGTACCATTTTGTCAAATCAAAGAACATGCCCTACTCAGTGGAAGATGTGCGACAAGTGATCAGAGCATGCAGAGTATGTGCAGAGTGCAAGCCAAACTTTCATCAGCCAGAGAAGACTCATCTCATAAAATCCACCCAGCCTTTCGAAAGATTGAATATAGATTTCAAAGGACCTCTACCAAGCACAAATCAGAATAGGTATTTCCTTAACATAGTAGATGAATATTCAAGGTTTCCCTTTGTATTCCCCTGTGCAAATATGGCTGCTTCAACTGTTATTAGTTGTCTTTCACAGTTGTTCTCTATTTTTGGTATGCCAGCTTATATCCATTCAGACAGGGGATCCTCGTTCATGAGTAACGAACTTCAGGAGTTTTTGGCTAGCGAAGGTATTGCCTGCAGCAGAACAACAAGCTACAACCCTCAAGGCAATGGTCAAGTGGAGCGGTTCAATGGTACTATATGGAAGGCAGTTACAATGACATTAAAGTCGTGCAATCTACCTGTTCAACACTGGCAAACTGTCCTACCTGATGCTCTTCACTCTATTAGATCACTGCTGTGCACAGCTACTAATGCAACCCCTCATGAAAGACTCCTCAACTATTCACGTCGTTCCTCTACGGGAGCCTCCGTGCCCACTTGGTTATGTCATCCTAGACCCGTTCTCCTGAAGAGTCACCGTAGGATGAACAAGACGGATCCTTTAGTGGAAGAGGTAGAGCTCCTGCAAGCTAATCCACATTACGCCCACATTCGCTACCAAAATGGTGAAGAGACTACAGTATCTACAAGACATTTAGCCCCAGTTGAAATCCCTATTAGTGTGGAATCTCAAGATACACCAATAGATGTGAAAGATGCTTCGTTTTCTCCTGGAAAGCCCCTTGAGACTACCCCTATGGAAATAGAGGATTCTGCTCCAGCAGTTAATCAAACCCCGCTGGAAAATATCGAACCTGGTGAAGAGGCTCAAGGGCTACGAAGGTCGGGACGTGTACGTCGCCCACCTAACAGTTTGGGAGATTACTATCTCTGATATTTTAGAAGGGGGAGATTGTAGTGATACTGGTCCTGTGGGGAGCAGCAGCAGGATAATACTGCACCACCTCTAGGGGCCCTTAACAACAACAACAGTTTGGCGTGCGTCATGGGCACCAACATATGGTGTGTGATTCTCTCCTACTTTATCCATTTATCACCGATGCAGATTACATGGTGAGTTTAAATATGTGGCCTGTAGTTATAACTTTTCTCTTGACATATGCAAGACATCACCATCCCTGTAGAAGCCATTATTAGATGTACTAGTCATTATATTTTGTTGTTGCAGAAGTACTATGAAGATTCTATGTTCAATAAAGCCTAGAGATAAGGCCTGTGTTTCTATCACAACACTGAAATTCCTGATTGCAACAATATGCTGGGACTTAATTGGAACACACAGGAAGATACTTTGAGTTTCAAAAAGATAAACAATAAATCATGCAGTACACTCACTAAACGTAGTTTACTGTCAGAGGTATCACAATGTTTTGATCCTCTAGGACTCGTCTCACCAATTACCATAAAGGGTAAAATGCTTATGCAAGATGCATGGAAGCTCAAAATTGGATGGGATGAGAACTTGCCTCTAGAAATGAGTCAAGCATGGGATGAAATATCCAGGGAGTTTAATCAACTTCATCAAATTAAATTTCCCAGACAAATAGGTCAAGAGGGAAACAAGTACACATTACATGTGTTCTGTGATACGTCAACCAGAGGTTATGGCGCTGTAGCTTACATGAGTAATGCTAAAGGAAGTACACTAATTACTTCAAAGGCCAGGGTAGCACCCTTGAAGGTCAGAAATAGTCGTTGATGGATCTAAATACTCATCTTTGGGTAAACTCTTAAGAGTTACAGCTCTTGTCTTTAAATTCATTAAAGGAATAAAACCTGATTATGAATATCTTGAACCCATTAAATACTGGGTGAAACTAATACAGAAAGATGTTTTCTCTACAGAATATAAATTTCTAGAAACACAAGATAAATCCCCAAAGAAACCTGTTATGATTAATTCTTTAGGACTTTATCTCGACTCAGAAAAGAATATAAGATGTCGAGGAAGAATTCATAATTCTTCACTACCTAAAGAAGCCATACATCCAATATTGATCCCCAAGAATCATTGGCTAACAAAACTGATTGTGCAAAACGCCCACAGTAACGTGTTACATGGTGGGGTAGCTGACACACTTTGTCATATACGACAATCCTACTGGATACCTCAAGGTCGACAAAGTGTGAAAAAACAAATAAAGGACTGTATTATTGTCGTCACTATGATATGCGAGTATATCATTATCCAGGTCCACCTCCATATCCCTCTGAAAGAGTTTGTCATATCACTCCATTTGAGGTGACAGGTGTAGATTACATTGGACCAATAATTTTAACCAAAACAGTTGACAAAGTTCCCATCAAGGTGTACATCTGTTTGTTCACTTGTGCTACAACTAGAGCTGTACATCTAGAAGTAGCCACTGACATGTCTGCTGAAACCTTTATCAAATTATTCAGAAGGTTTGCAGCCAGAAGGGCATGTCCCAGACTGATGATTTCAGATAATACAACGAACTTTGTTGCTGGTGCTGCTCATGTAAGCAAGATCTTTGATCAACCAGAGGTACAACAGATGCTGAATCAACGCAGTTGTCGTTGGAGATACATTCCTCCTAAATCTCCATGGCACGGCGGATTTTATGAAAGAATGATCGGCATTGTAAAACGTTGTTTAAGGAAGACTCTTCATCGTCAGAGAATAGACTTAGAAGAATTCCGTAGAGCTGTGACTGAAATAGAAAATAGAGTCAACAACAGACCTCTAACTTATGTTACCAATGATCTGGACAATTTAGAAGTGTTAAGTCCATCTCATTTACTCCATGGCAGAAGGCTCGAACCTGTTCCTCCCATGAATGATAAAGAAATCATAGAGGATCCTACTTATTTCGAACCTGAGCAACTCAGACATAAATTCAAACACCTTAATAAAGTGATTGAATGTTGGGAGAAAATTTGGAGAGAAGACTATCTCACCTCATTGAGAGAACACTTCTATGGAGCTGGTGTTCCTGAAAATCATAAGTCCTTAAGACCTGGTGACATAGTGATTATTGACAATGATGGTCCGAGGTCCCAATGGCCACTTGGAAAAATTGTGACCATATATCCTGATGCAAATGGAATCATCAGGACCGTTGATGTTTTAAGCAAAGGTGTAGTGAATAAGAGGACAATAAATAAACTAGTGCCGTTAGAATTACACAGTGTTGAAAACAAAATTAGTGATTCTCCAGAAACCACACAAACTAAAGCTGTTCAGAAAAGACAAGCAGCAGTGGTGGCGAGTGAGAAAAATCAAATTAATGTTAAGTGATGAATAGTTCACCTGCAGCGAACCTCCGCTGACCCCCAGTGTGGAGAAATTTTCTCCAGGAGGGGGGTATCAGCCCCCTTCAGCCCCTTCAGCCCCTTTCAGCCCCTGAGGGGCCCAGCCCTCTCAGAAGGGGCAAGCATCTTGTTTACTGCTACAGTGAGTAATTGACAGCAGATGCGGTACGAGTATGGAACGTGGTCACTTCGACCGACGCTCCTTGCAGTGTTGTAAAGTGTATTTTAATAAGAGACAGTCCATCTCTTACCTTAGCAGGACAATTAAGGAAAATCCTGCTCCCACTTTATTATCATGGTAAAGATAGTGTATATTGCTTTCTATGCTTAAGACAGCAAGAATCAAACATTCTGCTTTGCTTCATCGAGGAAGTGGCAAGGAAGCAAAAAGTACTAGGTCAGCTTTTCCTTTGTGCTGGGGGCAGTAACGGCGTGGGGCGCTGTGACGTTTTCAGATTACTTTTGACTACTGAGAGTGACACTGACGCCAGGATAACCAACAAAGAACACTGATCTGTGCGTTAGTGTGAACAAAGTATCTCATAAAACACAATAAACACTTAAGAGAAGTGTGATCAGCTTCTTTAGTGATAAGATTGTGAACAATAAAGACAAATCTTGTGGAACATAGTGTACCAGTGTGCATATTCCTAGACTATGGAAGACGTGTACATCCAAGGACACTTCAGCTTCTATCAAGTCACCGATATCTGTCGCAGGTGTGAAGAACACCATAGCTCATGCTACAAGAGCAAGGTAGGTTATGAATTTCTTGTAGTACGGGGGACTGCGCAGTTCTTGAGTCGCAAGGAGTTTGTAATCAACCTATAGTCGGCAGTAAGGTGCGGACTTTTGAGTCCAAACAAGTATATAATTTGTCATCAATCAGTGAATGAAATATGCTGACATAACACCCCCTAGGGGTAATTTATAATCTTACAAATTATAACTCATTTCAGCCCGTTGAGGAATGACTTCGACAGCTTCTCAAGACCTCATCTGAAGGGGCGGCTGTGCAGGCAATGAGCTGTCTTTCTAAGTTAAGTTTCCCTATACGAAATGTATAAGCTTAGCTGGTAATCCCATTTCTCAACACCATGTATCAGAAACCTTCCCTATGAAGATAGACTGAGGGCCCTGAATCTGCACTCTCTAGAAAGACGTAGAATTAGGGGGGATATGATTGAGGTGTATAAATGGAAGACAGTAATAAATAAAGGGGATGTAAATAGTGTGCTGAAAATATCTAGCCTAGACAGGACTTGCAGCAATGGTTTTAAGTTGGAAAAATTCAGATTCAGGAAGGATATAGGAAAGTACTGGTTTGGTAATAGAGTTGTGGATGAGTGGAACAAACTCCCAAGCACAGTTATAGAGGCCAGAACGTTGTGTAGCTTTAAAAATAGGTTGGATAAATGCATGAGTGGGTGTGGGTGGGTGTGAGTTGGACCTGATTAGCTTGTGCTACCAGGTCGGTTGCCGTGTTCCTCCCTTAAGTCAATGTGACCTGACCTGACTAGGTTGGGTGCATTGGCTTAAGCCGGTAAGAGACTTGGACCTGCCTCGCATGGGCCAGTAGGCCCGCTGCAGTGTTCCTTCGTTCTTATGTTCTTATGTGTACTATATACAAGCTGTACACTCGCTCACTGACTACTGTGCACTGGCGTTAGCTCATATCTTCCCGCAGAGCAGGCAAAGGGTGGAGGTCGTACAAAACCAGGCGATAAGAATTATGCTTGGGGTCCCCATCTGGACCAACACAGTATGTCTCAGACTAGAGGCCCGGCTTCCTTCCCTGGCTGACAGAGTAAGATACATAAACGCCTGCAAAGTAGCCACGATTCTGCACCGGCAGCATGGTACCCCACTGAGAAGACGGATATTGGCAACCATGATACAGTACCCAACTCTCTTCACGGACTACTCCTGGATTCGTTCGTTTAGTGCTGCTGGGCGGAAGCTGCTGCCTGTACAACTACTCCTTGAGAAGTGTTGTGACCTTCCTGTTGCTGGGTATCATTCACCACCTCCCTGGTGCCCAAATCCGGCCGATGTTTGCGTCATGCAACTACCTATCTCTAAGTGTCTCTGCAGTCAAGACACCCTCAGCAATCATGCTGAGACAAGCATGGCACTAACAGAGGGACGCACATGTGCAGTGTATTTCACAGATGGTTCTGTCGATCCTGACAGGAAGAGAGCAGCAGCTGGAATGTACCACAAGGGTCACACACAAGGCTGGCGACTCCCTGACCACTGCACGATCCTTCAAGCTGAGCTGGTGGCGATTGAGCAGGCATTGTCACATGCCCTACGACATCGACTCCGACCTGTCATACATGTTGACTCCACCTCTGCAATCAATGCCCTCTCCCATCCCCAACCACAGGACAATGTTCACCTCATTACATTGATCCTGAGCATAATGACAGCCTTAGATGTTCAGGGTAACAGATCGATATTGAACTGGATCCCCAGCCATGCTGGCATCCGGGGAAATGAGGCAGCGGATGATGCAGCCAAGGCAGCAACAGATTTTACACATGGGATTACTGTCCCCATCAGCCTACGACAGACCAAACTGGTAGCCGCCAGAGCAATGAAACTTGTCTGGGAGGTCTTAGGTGATACCCCATCTCAACAGTGGTACCGAGCAGCGACTCAAGGAGAACCCCCTCCAAATGATAGAAGCTGGTCCAGAGCGCAGTGTACCGCCATCCATCAGCTTCGTTTGGGCTTTCCCACAGCCAAGATGATTGTAGACAAGGCTGAGGAGGAGATATGCCAGCACTGCCAGCACGTTGTCCAGCGCCCTCTAACACACTATCTTCTGGAGTGCGAAGTTACTGAGACACTCCGCAGGCAACTAGCACTGATCCCCTCCCGAAGAGGACCCAGAGATGACTGCGGCCACACTAGTGTACCATGGAGTCAACGAACCAGACAAGCTGTTGCCAGTGATAACGACATATCCTCCTCCTCGCTAGTGTCCACATACGGTGTTGTTGCTTATTGTTACAAAAAACGCGATTCTAAAAGCTTAGAGATCTCCAGTGAATACTAGAAAGGACTGCCCTTCTAGCATCCAGCCTGTTACTGGGTTTTCGTAACAAGTAGTCAGTATCCTTGTCCAATTATCCATTAAAATTCAGTATGGTTCAATAGTGCTTTAGGATTACAACTGGTAGGCTACTAACTAGAAAAATTAAAATTTAATAAATTTATTAAGTCTAGAGGTATATTATCAAAGTAAATTAAATTACAGCAATCAAAATAAAATCAATCTCTCGAGTTCAATATTATTGTGCTGAAAGCACATATCACATTTATAATTCTTAAGTACCGTCAGGTACATTAACATTTAATAAGATATTACAAATATGTACAAGTGTGTGTATACGTGTAAGTGCTCTTAAGTAGTTAGCTATGTCTCAAGACTCGAATAAGACTTAAACAAGTGACTGACAAAGTCCTCAAATAAACTAACTTCTTGACCGACTGGCAACCCGAACAGTCTGCTTGAACAACAAAGAATGCTAAGCCCAATAGCAATGCAATATCAAGTGACTGCGACACAGAATTAGGAACTGGGAAATAATATAACGACACTAAGTAGGGACCATCAGCAGATCCTCCACGAAAGTTACAAAACTCCCATAATACTGAATCTATGTTCAGCATAGGTAAAACTGTGACTGTGACAATACACAGGAACCAGTACAAAATTAGGTCAGAAGCTATAGCTAAGGACCCGAGATGCTCAGAGTGTCTATGTGACACACAACCTCAGTACAACGTCGAAAATCACAAAGTCTACACAATGTTCTGTGAACAAAGTTCTACAGAACTAACAAGAATAATGAGACAGACAATCTGTCCAACCAGCAAGCGAGTCTAGAGCAGACTGAAAACTTCACGAGAGGTGAGGACACCCCCCCCTCGATCACGTGATAGCTACGTGGACAGCGCAGCTCAGAAGCCGGCAGTATAACGAGCGACAAGCGATAATTACAGTAGTTTGACAATCAAGACTAACTGAGCACATTTTATATACATCCTAACAATATGTAATATTTAACATCCTAACAACATAAGCTACGTCAAATAACAATATAAGGCAATACATTTGCGATTTAGCTATTATCGCAAATATAAGCAATATAAAATTAAATGAAAAGGTAATATACATTACATATATACATAATAATCATTGTAACCCATTCAGGGGTTGCAACACCCCCCCCCCCAACACGACAGAGGGTCGCACTAGGAGTTGCATTAATGTCTTTCTGGACTGTCCTTAGGTCGGACACTTAGTCCAGCCATCTCTAGAGAGTCTAGATCTGGTCTAGGATAAGTAGATACAGGTGTATCATACACTGTACTAGTATTAGGCTGTGTCATACTACCAGCTATACTCTGTACTATAGTGTCAGTGAAGGAAGGAGCGAGCGAGAACTGAGCTACACTAGGCTCAGACACTAGGCTCACTTCTGCTCTAGTTGCTCTTTCTTCATCAAATAGAGTCATACTTCCTAATTGTGACACTAGGCTTTCTGAATCTGAATCATAATCAGACATCTCTGTATGAGCAGGAAACAATATATCTTTAATTAATGCTCTGACAGTTTCTACGGTGTAATTCCTGTTATACGTCACACCGAGATACTTGGCTACTTGCCAACACGTCTGAAGTTTTAATGTACTTAACTCAGACAAAGTCAGAGTATGAATTAACTGTTTCACTTTGGCATACATCACAAAAATAATTGTACTACGAGAGAGTGATTATTGGAAACTATAATCCTGATAGGAATTTTAGTGTTGGTTGTCTTAGAGCTAGAACTCATAAATAGTATTTCCATCTCCTTGGATCAAGAGACTCAGTCAAGTACATACATCCACCTGGTATGTTGTACAAGACTAAACTCAAAGTCCTCAGATTAGGAAAGTACTCAAAGTGTTTGATCATAGAAGTACTAGTATGTCAAACTGGACAATTTCTCCAACACCTTGGATCAAGAGCCTCCCGGACAGGCCCCCATTTGTTACAAAAAACGCGATTCTAAAAGCTTAGAGATCTCCAGTGAATACTAGAAAGGACTGCCCTTCTAGCATCCAGCCTGTTACTGGGTTTTCGTAACAAGTAGTCAGTATCCTTGTCCAATTATCCATTAAAATTCATTATGGTTCAATAGTGCTTTAGGATTACAACTGGTAGGCTACTAACTAGAGAAATTAAAATTTAATAAATTTATTAAGTCTAGAGGTATATTATCAAAGTAAATTAAATTACAGCAATCAAAATAAAATCAATCTCTCGAGTTCAATATTATTGTGCTGAAAGCACATATCACATTTATAATTCTTAAGTACCGTCAGGTACATTAACATTTAATAAGATATTACAAATATGTACAAGTGTGTGTATACGTGTAAGTGCTCTTAAGTAGTTAGCTATGTCTCAAGACTCGAATAAGACTTAAACAAGTGACTGACAAAGTCCTCAAATAAACTAACTTCTTGACCGACTGGCAACCCGAACAGTCTGCTTGAACAACAAAGAATGCTAAGCCCAATAGCAATGCAATATCAAGCGACTGCGACACAGAATTAGGAACTGGGAAATAATATAACGACACTAAGTAGGGACCATCAGCAGATCCTCCACGAAAGTTACAAAACTCCCATAATACTGAATCTATGTTCAGCATAGGTAAAACTGTGACTGTGACAATACACAGGAACCAGTACAAAATTAGGTCAGAAGCTATAGCTAAGGACCCGAGATGCTCAGAGTGTCTATGTGACACACAACCTCAGTACAACGTCGAAAATCACAAAGTCTACACAATGTTCTGTGAACAAAGTTCTACAGAACTAACAAGAATAATGAGACAGACAATCTGTCCAACCAGCAAGCGAGTCTAGAGCAGACTGAAAACTTCACGAGAGGTGAGGACACCCCCCCCTCGATCACGTGATAGCTACGTGGACAGCGCAGCTCAGAAGCCGGCAGTATAATGAGCGACAAGCGATAATTACAGTAGTTTGACAATCAAGACTAACTGAGCACATTTTATATACATCCTAACAATATGTAATATTTAACATCCTAACAACATAAGCTACGTCAAATAACAATATAAGGCAATACATTTGCGATTTAGCTATTATCGCAAATATAAGCAATATAAAATTAAATGAAAAGGTAATATACATTACATATATACATAATAATCATTGTAACCCATTCAGGGGTTGCAACACTTATGATATGCACCAGATGAACTGACCATTGCATCATTGCAGAAGCCTTTCTCCTTCGGGAGCCAGAGATGGGTCATCGCAAGATTAAGACCCGTGCCAGGACTCCGGTCTTGGCGAACATTATACATACATACACCCAGGTAGATCTGTTTGTGAATTGATAAAGCCGACTGTGTGGGCGAAACGTTGTCAATGAAGGATCACATTATACTGCTTATGGGTTTATTTTTCCATGTATCTGGTTCATTCAGGGGTCAGTTCCAGTTATAATGATCCATCTGGAAGAGTGCTCACCAACGCTGAGGAAAGTTTGGAGAGCTGTAGAAAGGCTTGAATGGGCTTGCCTGACCATATTAACACCAATGAGGACACTTATTATGCTTGGAATATTTAAAATTTTGGCAATACGAGGGCGTCCTAGGATGATCCTCATTGCTTTATTCTGCAATTTTCCCAGCCCTCCAAGGAGACAACTTACGTTAATATTTCACAGGTGTCAGGATGGAGGCAACTCAGTATAGTAATTTTTCACAGGTATCGGGAAGGAGACAACTTAATATAGTAATGTTTGACAGATATTGGGAAGGAGACAACTTAACATAGTAATGTTTGACAGGTATCAGGAAGGAGAATACTTAACATAGTAGTGTTTGACAGGTATCAGGAAGGAGAAAACTTAACATAGTAATGTTTGACAGGTATCAGGAAGGAGACAACTTAATATAGCAATGTTTGACAGGCATCAGGAAGGAGACAATATAGCAATGTTTTACAGGTATTTGGAAAGAGACAACTTAACATAGTAATGTTTGACAGGTATCGGGAAGGAGACAACTTAACACAGTAATGTTTGACAGGTATTGGGAAGGAGACAACTTAACATAGTAATGTTTGACAGGTATCAGGAAGAAGACAACTTAACATAGTAATGTTTGACAGGTATCAGGAAGAAGACAACTAAACATAGTAATGTTTGACAGGTATCGGGAAGGAGACAACTTAACATAGTAATGTTTGACAGGTATCAGGAAGGAGACAACTTAATATAGCAATGTTTGACAGGCATCAGGAAGGAGACAATATAGCAATGTTTGACAGGTATTGGGAAAGAGACAACTTAACATAGTAATGTTTGACAGGTATCGGGAAGGAGACAACTTAACATAGTAATGTTTGACAGGTATCAGGAAGAAGACAACTTAACATAGCAATGTTTGACAGGTATCAGGAAGAAGACAACTTAACATAGTAATGTTTGACAGGTATCGGGAAGGAGACAACTTAACATAGTAATGTTTGACAGGTATCGGGAAGGAGACACCTTAACATAGTAATGTTTGACAGGTATCAGGAAGGAGACAACTTAACATAGCACTGTTTGACAGGTATCAGGAAGGAGACAGCTTAACATAGTAATGTTTGACAGGTATCAGGAAGGAGACAACTTAACATAGAAATGTTTGACAGGTATCGGGAAGGAGACAACTTAACATAGTAATGTTTGACAGGTATCAGGAAGGAGACAACTTAACATAGTAATGTTTGACAGGTATCGGGAAGGAGACAACTTAACATAGTAATGTTTGACAGGTATCTGGAAGGAGACAACTTAACATAGTAATGTTTGACAGGTATCGGGAAGGAGACAACTTAACATAGTAACGTTTGACAGGTATCGGGAAGGAGACAACTTAACATAGTAATGTTTGACAGGTATCGGGAAGGAGAAAACTTAACATAGTAATGTTTGACAGGTATCTGGAAGGATACAACTTAACATAGTAATGTTTGACAGGTATCGGGAAGGAGACAACTTAACATAGTAATGTTTGACAGGTATCGGGAAGGAGACAACTTAACATAGTAATGTTTGACAGGTATCGGGAAGGAGACAACTTAACATAGTAATGTTTGACAGGTATCGGGAAGGAGACAACTTAACATAGTAATGTTTGACAGGTATCGGGAAGGAGACAACTTAACATAGTAATGTTTGACAGGTATCAGGAAGGAGACAACTTAACATAGTAATGTTTGACAGGTATCGGGAAGGAGACAACTTAACATAGTAATGTTTGACAGGTATCGGGAAGGAGACAACTTAACATAGTAATGTTTGACAGGTATCGGGAAGGAGACAACTTAACATAGTAATGTTTGACAGGTATCGGGAAGGAGACAACTTAACATAGTAATGTTTGACAGGTATCGGGAAGGAGACAATTTAACATAGTAATGTTTGACAGGTATCGGGAAGGAGACAACTTAACATAGTAATGTTTGACAGGTATCGGGAAGGAGACAACTTAACATAGTAATGTTTGACAGGTATTGGGAAGGAGACGGCTTAACATAGTAATGTTTGACAGGTATCGGGAAGGAGACAACTTAACATAGTAATGTTTGACAGGTATCGGGAAGGAGACAACTTAACATAGTAATGTTTGACAGGTATCGGGAAGGAGACAACTTAACATAGTAATGTTTGACAGGTATCGGGAAGGAGACAACTTAACATAGTAATGTTTGACAGGTATCGGGAAGGAGACAACTTAACATAGTAATGTTTGACAGGTATCGGGAAGGAGACAACTTAACATAGTAATGTTTGACAGGTATCGGGAAGGAGACAACTTAACATAGTAATGTTTGACAGGTATCGGGAAGGAGACAACTTAACATAGTAATGTTTGACAGGTATCGGGAAGGAGACAACTTAACATAGTAATGTTTGACAGGTATCGGGAAGGAGACAACTTAACATAGTAATGTTTGACAGGTATCGGGAAGGAGACAACTTAACATAGTAATGTTTGACAGGTATCGGGAAGGAGACAACTTAACATAGTAATGTTTGACAGGTATCGGGAAGGAGACAACTTAACATAGTAATGTTTGACAGGTATCGGGAAGGAGACAACTTAACATAGTAATGTTTGACAGGTATCGGGAAGGAGACAACTTAACATAGTAATGTTTGACAGGTATCGGGAAGGAGACAACTTAACAGAGTAATGTTTGACAGGTATCAACTTAACATAGGAAGGAGACAACTTAACATAGTAATGTTTGACAGGTATCGGGAAGGAGACAACTTAACATAGTAATGTTTGACAGGTATCGGGAAGGAGACAACTTAACATAGTAATGTTTGACAGGTATCGGGAAGGAGACAACTTAACATAGGAATGTTTGACATGTATCGGGAAGTAATGACAGACAAAGGAGACTTAACATAGTAATGTTTGACAGGTATCGGGAAGGAGACAACTTAACATAGTAATGTTTGACAGGTATCGGGAAGGAGACAACTTAACATAGTAATGTTTGACAGGTATCGGGAAGGAGACAACTTAACATAGTAATGTTTGACAGGTATCGGGAAGGAGACAACTTAACATAGTAATGTTTGACAGGTATCGGGAAGGAGACAACTTAACATAGTAATGTTTGACAGGTATCGGGAAGGAGACAACTTAACATAGTAATGTTTGACAGGTATCGGGAAGGAGACAACTTAACATAGTAATGTTTGACAGGTATCAGGAAGGAGACAACTTAACATAGTAATGTTTGACAGGTATCGGGAAGGAGACGGGAAGGAGACAACTTAACATAGTAATGTTTGACAGGTATCGGGAAGGAGACAACTTAACATAGTAATGTTTGACAGGTATCAGGAAGGAGACAACTTAACATAGTAATGTTTGACAGGTATCAGGAAGGAGACAACTTAACATAGTAATGTTTGACAGGTATCGGGAAGGAGACAACTTAACATAGTAATGTTTGACAGGTATCGGGAAGGAGACAACTTAACATAGTAATGTTTGACAGGTATCGGGAAGGAGACAACTTAACATAGTAATGTTTGACAGGTATCGGGAAGGAGACAACTTAACATAGTAATGTTTGACAGGTATCGGGAAGGAGACAACTTAACATAGTAATGTTTGACAGGTATCGGGAAGGAGACAACTTAACATAGTAATGTTTGACAGGTATCGGGAAGGAGACAACTTAACATAGTAATGTTTGACAGGTATCGGGAAGGAGACAACTTAACATAGTAATGTTTGACAGGTATCGGGAAGGAGACAACTTAACATAGTAATGTTTGACAGGTATCGGGAAGGAGACCACTTAACATCGTAATGGAAGGAGACAACTTAACATAGTAATGTTTGACAGGTATCGGGAAGGAGACAACTTAACATAGTAATGTTTGACAGGTATCGGGGAAGGAGACAACTTAACATAGTAATGTTTGACAGGTATCGGGAAGGAGACAACTTAACATAGTAATGTTTGACAGGTATCGGGAAGGAGACAACTTAACATAGTAATGTTTGACAGGTATCGGGAAGGAGACAACTTAACATAGTAATGTTTGACAGGTATCGGGAAGGAGACAACTTAACATAGTAATGTTTGACAGGTATCGGGAAGGAGACAACTTAACATAGTAATGTTTGACAGGTATCGGGAAGGAGACAACTTAACATAGTAATGTTTGACAGGTATCGGGAAGGAGACAACTTAACATAGTAATGTTTGACAGGTATCGGGAAGGAGACAACTTAACATAGTAATGTTTGACAGGTATCGGGAAGGAGACAACTTAACATAGTAATGTTTGACAGGTATCGGGAAGGAGACAACTTAACATAGTAATGTTTGACAGGTATCGGGAAGGAGACAACTTAACATAGTAATGTTTGACAGGTATCGGGAAGGAGACAACTTAACATAGTAATGTTTGACAGGTATCGGGAAGGAGACAACATAGTAATGTTTGACAGGTATCTGGAAGGAGACAACTTAACATAGTAATGTTTGACAGGTATCGGGAAGGAGACAACTTAACATAGTAATGTTTGACAGGTATCGGGAAGGAGACAACTTAACATAGTAATGTTTGACAGGTATCGGGAAGGAGACAACTTAACATAGTAATGTTTGACAGGTATCGGGAAGGAGACAACTTAACATAGTAATGTTTGACAGGTATCGGGAAGGAGACAACTTAACATAGTAATGTTTGACAGGTATTGGGAAGGAGACAACTTAACATAGTAATGTTTGACAGGTATCGGGAAGTAATGAGACGGGAAGGAGACAATTTAACATAGTAATGTTTGACAGGTATCGGGAAGGAGACAACTTAACATAGTAATGTTTGACAGGTATTGGGAAGGAGACAACTTAACATAGTAATGTTTGACAGGTATCGGGAAGGAGACAACTTAACATAGTAATGTTTGACAGGTATCGGGAAGGAGACAACTTAACATAGTAATGTTTGACAGGTATCGGGAAGGAGACAACTTAACATAGTAATGTTTGACAGGTATCGGGAAGGAGACAACTTAACATAGTAATGTTTGACAGGTATCGGGAAGGAGACAACTTAACATAGTAATGTTTGACAGGTATCGGGAAGGAGACAACTTAACATAGTAATGTTTGACAGGTATCGGGAAGGAGACAACTTAACATAGTAATGTTTGACAGGTATTGGGAAGGAGACAACTTAACATAGTAATGTTTGACAGGTAACGGGAAGGAGACAACTTAACATAGTAATGACAGGTATCAAGGAGACAACTTAACATAGTAATGTTTGACAGGTATCATAGTAATGGAAGGATCGACAACTTAACATAGTAATGTTTGACAGGTATCGAGAAGGAGACAACTTAACATAGTAATGTTTGACAGGTATCGGGGAGACAACTTAACATAGTAATGTTTGACAGGTATCAAGGAGACAACTTAAAATAGTAATGTTTGACAGGTATTGGGAAGGAGACAACTTAACATAGTAATGTTTGACAGGTATCGGGAAGGAGACAACTTAACATAGTAATGTTTGACAGGTATCGGGAAGGAGACAACTTAACATAGTAATGTTTGACAGGTATCGGGAAGGAGACAACTTAACATAGTAATGTTTGACAGGTATCGGGAAGGAGACAACTTAACATAGTAATGTTTGACAGGTATCGGGAAGGAGACAACTTAACATAGTAATGTTTGACAGGTATCGGGAACAACTTAACATAGTAATGAGATCAGGAAGGAGACAACTTAACATAGTAATGTTTGACAGGTATCGGGAAGGAGACAACTTAACATAGTAATGTTTGACAGGTATCGGGAAGGAGACAACTTAACATAGTAATGTTTGACAGGTATCAGGGGAAGTAATGTTTGACAGGTACAAAGGAGACAACTTAACATAGTAATGTTTGACAGGTATCGGGAAGGAGACAACTTAACATAGTAATGTTTGACAGGTATCGGGAAGGAGACAACTTAACATAGTAATGTTTGACAGGTATCGGGAAGGAGACAACTTAACATAGTAATGTTTGACAGGTATCGGGGAACAACTTAACATAGTAATGTTTGACAGTTATCGGGAAGGAGACAACTTAACATAGTAATGTTTGACAGGTATCGGGAAGGAGACAACTTAACATAGTAATGTTTGACAGGTATCGGGAAGGAGACAACTTAACATAGTAATGTTTGACAGGTATCGGGAAGGAGACAACTTAACATAGTAATGTTTGACAGGTATCGGGAAGGAGACAACTTAACATAGTAATGTTTGACAGGTATCGGGGAGACAACTTAACATAGTAATGTTTGACAGGTATCAAGGAGACAACTTAACATAGTAATGTTTGACAGGTATCGGGAAGGAGACAACTTAACATAGTAATGTTTGACAGGTATCGGGAAGGAGACAACTTAACATAGTAATGTTTGACAGGTATCGGGAAGGAGACAACTTAACATAGTAATGTTTGACAGGTATCGGGAAGGAGACAACTTAACATAGTAATGTTTGACAGGTATCAAGGAGAAAACTTAACATAGTAATGTTTGACAGGTATCGGGAAGGAGACAACTTAACATAGTAATGTTTGACAGGTATCGGGAAGGAGACAACTTAACATAGTAATGTTTGACAGGTATCGGGAAGGAGACAACTTAACATAGTAATGTTTGACAGGTATCGGGAAGGAGACAACTTAACATAGTAATGTTTGACAGGTATCGGGAAGGAGACAACTTAACATAGTAATGTTTGACAGGTATCGGGAAGGAGACAACTTAACATAGTAATGTTTGACAGGTATCGGGAAGGAGACAACTTAACATAGTAATGTTTGACAGGTATCGGGAAGGAGACAACTTAACATAGTAATGTTTGACAGGTATCGGGAAGGAGACAACTTAACATAGTAATGTTTGACAGGTATCGGGAAGGAGACAACTTAACATAGTAATGTTTGACAGGTATCGGGAAGGAGACAACTTAACATAGTAATGTTTGACAGGTATCGGGAAGGAGACAACTTAACATAGTAATGTTTGACAGGTATCGGGAAGGAGACAACTTAACATAGTAATGTTTGACAGGTATCGGGAAGGAGACAACTTAACATAGTAATGTTTGACAGGTATCGGGAAGGAGACAACTTAACATAGTAATGTTTGACAGGTATCGGGAAGGAGACAACTTAACATAGTAATGTTTGACAGGTATCGGGAAGGAGACAACTTAACATAGTAATGTTTGACAGGTATCGGGAAGGAGACAACTTAACATAGTAATGTTTGACAGGTATCGGGAAGGAGACAACTTAACATAGTAATGTTTGACAGGTATCGGGAAGGAGACAACTTAACATAGTAATGTTTGACAGGTATCGGGAAGGAGACAACTTAACATAGTAATGTTTGACAGGTATCGGGAAGGAGACAACTTAACATAGTAATGTTTGACAGGTATCGGGAAGGAGACAACTTAACATAGTAATATTTGACAGGTATCGGGAAGGAGACAACTTAACATAGTAATGTTTGACAGGTATCGGGAAGGAGACAACTTAACATAGTAATGTTTGACAGGTATCGGGAAGGAGACAACTTAACATAGTAATGTTTGACAGGTATCGGGAAGGAGACAACTTAACATAGTAATGTTTGACAGGTATCGGGAAGGAGACAACTTAACATAGTAATGTTTGACAGGTATCGGGAAGGAGACAACTTAACATAGTAATGTTTGACAGGTATCGGGAAGGAGACAACTTAACATAGTAATGTTTGACAGGTATCGGGAAGGAGACAAAGGAGACAACTTAACATAGTAATGTTTGACAGGTATCGGGAAGGAGACAACTTAACATAGTAATGTTTGACAGGTATCGGGAAGGAGACAACTTAACATAGTAATGTTTGACAGGTATCGGGAAGGAGACAACTTAACATAGTAATGTTTGACAGGTATCGGGAAGGAGACAACTTAACATAGTAATGTTTGACAGGTATCGGGAAGGAGACAACTTAACATAGTAATGTTTGACAGGTATCGGGAAGGAGACAACTTAACATAGTAATGTTTGACAGGTATCGGGAAGGAGACAACTTAACATAGTAATGTTTGACAGGTATCGGGAAGGAGACAACTTAACATAGTAATGTTTGACAGGTATCGGGAAGGAGACAACTTAACATAGTAATGTTTGACAGGTATCGGGAAGGAGACAAACATAGTAATGTTTGACATATCGTTAACATAGTAATTTTGACAGGTATCGGGAAGGAGACAACTTAACATAGTAATGTTTGACAGGTATCGGGAAGGAGACAACTTAACATAGTAATGTTTGACAGGTATCGGGAAGGAGACAACTTAACATAGTAATGTTTGACAGGTATCGGGAAGGAGACAACTTAACATAGTAATGTTTGACAGGTATCGGGAAGGAGACAACTTAACATAGTAATGTTTGACAGGTATCGGGAAGGAGACAACTTAACATAGTAATGTTTGACAGGTATCGGGAAGGAGACAACTTAACATAGTAATGTTTGACAGGTATCGGGAAGGAGACAACTTAACATAGTAATGTTTGACAGGTATCGGGAAGGAGACAACTTAACATAGTAATGTTTGACAGGTATCGGGAAGGAGACAACTTAACATAGTAATGTTTGACAGGTATCGGGAAGGAGACAACTTAACATAGTAATGTTTGACAGGTATCGGGAAGGAGACAACTTAACATAGTAATGTTTGACAGGTATCGGGAAGGAGACAACTTAACATAGTAATGTTTGACAGGTATCGGGAAGGAGACAACTTAACATAGTAATGTTTGACAGGTATCGGGAAGGAGACAACTTAACATAGTAATGTTTGACAGGTATCGGGAAGGAGACAACTTAACATAGTAATGTTTGACAGGTATCGGGAAGGAGACAACTTAACATAGTAATGTTTGACAGGTATCGGGAAGGAGACAACTTAACATAGTAATGTTTGACAGGTATCGGGAAGGAGACAACTTAACATAGTAATGTTTGACAGGTATCGGGAAGGAGACAACTTAACATAGTAATGTTTGACAGGTATCGGGAAGGAGACAACTTAACATAGTAATGTTTGACAGGTATCGGGAAGGAGACAACTTAACATAGTAATGTTTGACAGGTATCGGGAAGGAGACAACTTAACATAGTAATGTTTGACAGGTATCGGGAAGGAGACAACTTAACATAGTAATGTTTGACAGGTATCGGGAAGGAGACAACTTAACATAGTAATGTTTGACAGGTATCGGGAAGGAGACAACTTAACATAGTAATGTTTGACAGGTATCGGGAAGGAGACAACTTAACATAGTAATGTTTGACAGGTATCGGGAAGGAGACAACTTAACATAGTAATGTTTGACAGGTATCGGGAAGGAGACAACTTAACATAGTAATGTTTGACAGGTATCGGGAAGGAGACAACTTAACATAGTAATGTTTGACAGGTATCGGGAAGGAGACAACTTAACATAGTAATGTTTGACAGGTATCGGGAAGGAGACAACTTAACATAGTAATGTTTGACAGGTATCGGGAAGGAGACAACTTAACATAGTAATGTTTGACAGGTATCGGGAAGGAGACAACTTAACATAGTAATGTTTGACAGGTATCGGGAAGGAGACAACTTAACATAGTAATGTTTGACAGGTATCGGGAAGGAGACAACTTAACATAGTAATGTTTGACAGGTATCGGGAAGGAGACAACTTAACATAGTAATGTTTGACGGGTATCGGGAAGGAGACAACTTAACATAGTAATAGTTTGACAGGTATCGGGAAGGAGACAACTTAACATAGTAATGTTTGACAGGTATCGGGAAGGAGACAACTTAACATAGTATCGGGAAGGAGACAACTTAACATAGTAATGTTTGACAACTTAACATAGTAATGTTTGACAGGTATCGGGAAGGAGACAACTTAACATAGTAATGTTTGACAGGTATCGGGAAGGAGACAACTTAACATAGTAATGTTTGACAGGTATCGGGAAGGAGACAACTTAACATAGTAATGTTTGACAGGTATCGGGAAGGAGACAACTTAACATAGTAATGTTTGACAGGTATCGGGAAGGAGACAACTTAACATAGTAATGTTTGACAGGTATCGGGAAGGAGACAACTTAACATAGTAATGTTTGACAGGTATCGGGAAGGAGACAACTTAACATAGTAATGTTTGACAGGTATCGGGAAGGAGACAACTTAACATAGTAATGTTTGACAGGTATCGGGAAGGAGACAACTTAACATAGTAATGTTTGACAGGTATCGGGAAGGAGACAACTTAACATAGTAATGTTTGACAGGTATCGGGAAGGAGACAACTTAACATAGTAATGTTTGACAGGTATCGGGAAGGAGACAACTTAACATAGTAATGTTTGACAGGTATCGGGAAGGAGACAACTTAACATAGTAATGTTTGACAGGTATCGGGAAGGAGACAACTTAACATAGTAATGTTTGACAGGTATCGGGAAGGAGACAACTTAACATAGTAATGTTTGACAGGTATCGGGAAGGAGACAACTTAACATAGTAATGTTTGACAGGTATCGGGAAGGAGACAACTTAACATAGTAATGTTTGACAGGTATCGGGAAGGAGACAACTTAACATAGTAATGTTTGACAGGTATCGGGAAGGAGACAACTTAACATAGTAATGTTTGACAGGTATCGGGAAGGAGACAATCTTAACATAGTAATGTTTGACAGGTATCGGGAAGGAGACAACTTAACATAGTAATGTTTGACAGGTATCGGGAAGGAGACAACTTAACATAGTAATGTTTGACAGGTATCGGGAAGGAGACAACTTAACATAGTAATGTTTGACAGGTATCGGGAAGGAGACAACTAACATAGTAATGTTTGACAGGTATCGGGAAGGAGACAACTTAACATAGTAATGTTTGACAGGTATCGGGAAGGAGACAACTTAACATAGTAATGTTTGACAGGTATCGGGAAGGAGACAACTTAACATAGTAATGTTTGACAGGTATCGGGAAGGACAACTTAACATAGTAATGTTTGACAGGTATCTTAACATAGTAATGTTTGACAGGTAACGGGAAGGAGACAACTTAACATAGTAATGTTTGACAGGTATCGGGAAGGAGACAACTTAACATAGTAATGTTTGACAGGTATCGGGAAGGAGACAACTTAACATAGTAATGTTTGACAGGTATAGTAATGTTTGACAGGTATCGGGAAGGAAGGAGACAACTTAACATAGTAATGTTTGACAGGTATCGGGAAGGAGACAACTTAACATAGTAATGTTTGACAGGTATCGGGAAGGAGACAACTTAACATAGTAATGTTTGACAGGTATCGGGAAGGAGACAACTTAACATAGTAATGTTTGACAGGTATCGGGAAGGAGACAACTTAACATAGTAATGTTTGACAGGTATCGGGAAGGAGACAACTTAACATAGTAATGTTTGACAGGTATCGGGAAGGAGACAACTTAACATAGTAATGTTTGACAGGTATCGGGAAGGAGACAACTTAACATAGTAATGTTTGACAGGTATCGGGAAGGAGACAACTTAACATAGTAATGTTTGACAGGTATCGGGAAGGAGACAACTTAACATAGTAATGTTTGACAGGTATCGGGAAGGAGACAACTTAACATAGTAATGTTTGACAGGTATCGGGAAGGAGACAACTTAACATAGTAATGTTTGACAGGTATCGGGAAGGAGACAATTTAATATAGTAATGTTTTTGACAGGTATCGGGAAGGACACAACTTAACATAGTAATGTTTGACAGGTATCGGGAAGGAGACAACTTAACATAGTAATGTTTGACAGGTATCGGGAAGGAGACAACTTAACATAGTAATGTTTGACAGGTATCGGGAAGGAGACAACTTAACATAGTAATGTTTGACAGGTATCGGGAAGGAGACAACTTAACATAGTAATGTTTGACAGGTATCGGGAAGGAGACAACTTAACATAGTAATGTTTGACAGGTATCGGGAAGGAGACAACTTAACATAGTAATGTTTGACAGGTATCGGGAAGGAGACAACTTAACATAGTAATGTTTGACAGGTATCGGGAAGGAGACAACTTAACATAGTAATGTTTGACAGGTATCGGGAAGGAGACAACTTAACATAGTAATGTTTGACAGGTATCGGGAAGGAGACAACTTAACATAGTAATGTTTGACAGGTATCGGGAAGGAGACAACTTAACATAGTAATGTTTGACAGGTATCAGGTATCGGGAAGAAGACAACTTAACATAGTAATGTTTGACAAGTATCGGGAAGGAGACAACTTAACATAGTAATGTTTGACAGGTATCGGGAAGGAGACAACTTAACATAGTAATGTTTGACAGGTATCGGGAAGGAGACAACTTAACATAGTAATGTTTGACAGGTATCGGGAAGGAGACAACTTAACATAGTAATGTTTGACAGGTATCGGGAACATAGTAATGTTTGACAGGTATCGGGAAGGAGACAACTTAACATAGTAATGTTTGACAGGTATCATAGTAATGTTTGGAAGGAGACAACTTAACATAGTAATGTTTGACAGGTATCGGGAAGGAGACAACTTAACATAGTAATGTTTGACAGGTATCGGGAAGGAGACAACTTAACATAGTAATGTTTGACAGGTATCGGGAAGGAGACAACTTAACATAGTAATGTTTGACAGGTATCGGGAAGGAGACAGCTTAACATAGTAATGTTTGACAGGTATCGGGAAGGAGACAACTTAACATAGTAATGTTTGACAGGTATCGGGAAGGAGACAACTTAACATAGTAATGTTTGACAGGTATCGGGAAGGAGACAACTTAACATAGTAATGTTTGACAGGTATCGGGAAGGAGACAACTTAACATAGTAATGTTTGACAGGTATCGGGAAGGAGACAACTTAACATAGTAATGTTTGACAGGTATCGGGAAGGAGACAACTTAACATAGTAATGTTTGACAGGTATCGGGAAGGAGACAACTTAACATAGTAATGTTTGACAGGTATCGGGAAGGAGACAACTTAACATAGTAATGTTTGACAGGTATCGGGAAGGAGACAACTTAACATAGTAATGTTTGACAGGTATCGGGAAGGAGACAACTTAACATAGTAATGTTTGACAGGTATCGGGAAGGAGACAACTTAACATAGTAATGTTTGACAGGTATCGGGAAGGAGACAACTTAACATAGTAATGTTTGACAGGTATCGGGAAGGAGACAACTTAACATAGTAATGTTTGACAGGTATCGGGAAGGAGACAACTTAACATAGTAATGTTTGACAGGTATCGGGAAGGAGACAACTTAACATAGTAATGTTTGACAGGTATCGGGAAGGAGACAACTTAACATAGTAATGTTTGACAGGTATCGGGAAGGAGACAACTTAACATAGTAATGTTTGACAGGTATCGGGAAGGAGACAACTTAACATAGTAATGTTTGACAGGTATCGGGAAGGAGACAACTTAACATAGTAATGTTTGACAGGTATCGGGAAGGAGACAACTTAACATAGTAATGTTTGACAGGTATCGGGAAGGAGACAACTTAACATAGTAATGTTTGACAGGTATCGGGAAGGAGACAACTTAACATAGTAATGTTTGACAGGTATCGGGAAGGAGACAACTTAACATAGTAATGTTTGACAGGTATCGGGAAGGAGACAACTTAACATAGTAATGTTTGACAGGTATCGGGAAGGAGACAACTTAACATAGTAATGTTTGACAGGTATCGGGAAGGAGACAACTTAACATAGTAATGTTTGACAGGTATCGGGAAGGAGACAACTTAACATAGTAATGTTTGACAGGTATCGGGAAGGAGACAACTTAACATAGTAATGTTTGACAGGTATCGGGAAGGAGACAACTTAACATAGTAATGTTTGACAGGTATCGGGAAGGAGACAACTTAACATAGTAATGTTTGACAGGTATCGGGAAGGAGACAACTTAACATAGTAATGTTTGACAGGTATCGGGAAGGAGACAACTTAACATAGTAATGTTTGACAGGTATCGGGAAGGAGACAACTTAACATAGTAATGTTTGACAGGTATCGGGAAGGAGACAACTTAACATAGTAATGTTTGACAGGTATCGGGAAGGAGACAACTTAACATAGTAATGTTTGACAGGTATCGGGAAGGAGACAACTTAACATAGTAATGTTTGACAGGTATCGGGAAGGAGACAACTTAACATAGTAATGTTTGACAGGTATCGGGAAGGAGACAACTTAACATAGTAATGTTTGACAGGTATCGGGAAGGAGACAACTTAACATAGTAATGTTTGACAGGTATCGGGAAGGAGACAACTTAACATAGTAATGTTTGACAGGTATCGGGAAGGAGACAACTTAACATAGTAATGTTTGACAGGTATCGGGAAGGAGACAACTTAACATAGTAATGTTTGACAGGTATCGGGAAGGAGACAACTTAACATAGTAATGTTTGACAGGTATCGGGAAGGAGACAGCTTAACATAGTAATGTTTGACAGGTATCGGGAAGGAGACAACTTAACATAGTAATGTTTGACAGGTATCGGGAAGGAGACAACTTAACATAGTAATGTTTGACAGGTATCGGGAAGGAGACAACTTAACATAGTAATGTTTGACAGGTATCGGGAAGGAGACAACTTAACATAGTAATGTTTGACAGGTATCGGGAAGGAGACAACTTAACATAGTAATGTTTGACAGGTATCGGGAAGGAGACAACTTAACATAGTAATGTTTGACAGGTATCGGGAAGGAGACAACTTAACATAGTAATGTTTGACAGGTATCGGGAAGGAGACAACTTAACATAGTAATGTTTGACAGGTATCGGGAAGGAGACAACTTAACATAGTAATGTTTGACAGGTATCGGGAAGGAGACAACTTAACATAGTAATGTTTGACAGGTATCGGGAAGGAGACAACTTAACATAGTAATGTTTGACAGGTATCGGGAAGGAGACAACTTAACATAGTAATGTTTGACAGGTATCGGGAAGGAGACAACTTAACATAGTAATGTTTGACAGGTATCGGGAAGGAGACAACTTAACATAGTAATGTTTGACAGGTATCGGGAAGGAGACAACTTAACATAGTAATGTTTGACAGGTATCGGGAAGGAGACAACTTAACATAGTAATGTTTGACAGGTATCGGGAAGGAGACAACTTAACATAGTAATGTTTGACAGGTATCGGGAAGGAGACAACTTAACATAGTAATGTTTGACAGGTATCGGGAAGGAGACAACTTAACATAGTAATGTTTGACAGGTATCGGGAAGGAGACAACTTAACATAGTAATGTTTGACAGGTATCGGGAAGGAGACAACTTAACATAAGGATACATAGTAATGTTTGACAGGTATTGGGAAGGAGACAACTTAACATAGTAATGTTTGACAGGTATCGGGAAGGAGACAACTTAACATAGTAATATTTGACAGGTATCGGGAAGGAGACGGCTTAACATAGTAATGTTTGACAGGTATCGGGAAGGAGACAACTTAACATAGTAATGTTTGACAGGTATCGGGAAGGAGACAACTTAACATAGTAATGTTTGACAGGTATCGGGAAGGAGACAACTTAACATAGTAATGTTTGACAGGTATCGGGAAGGAGACAACTTAACATAGTAATGTTTGACAGGTATCAGGAAGGAGACAACTTAACATAGTAATGTTTGACAGGTATCAGGAAGGAGACAACTTAACATAGTAATGTTTGACAGGTATCGGGAAGGAGACAACTTAACATAGTAATGTTTGACAGGTATCGGGAAGGAGACAACTTAACATAGTAATGTTTGACAGGTATCGGGAAGGAGACAGCTTAACATAGTAATGTTTGACAGGTATCGGGAAGGAGACAACTTAACATAGTAATGTTTGACAGGTATCGGGAAGGAGACAACTTAACATAGTAATGTTTGACAGGTATCGGGAAGGAGACAACTTAACATAGTAATGTTTGACAGGTATCGGGAAGGAGACAACTTAACATAGTAATGTTTGACAGGTATCGGGAAGGAGACAACTTAACATAGTAATGTTTGACAGGTATCGGGAAGGAGACAACTTAACATAGTAATGTTTGACAGGTATCGGGAAGGAGACAGCTTAACATAGTAATGTTTGACAGGTATCGGGAAGGAGACAACTTAACATAGTAATGTTTGACAGGTATCGGGAAGGAGACAACTTAACATAGTAATGTTTGACAGGTATCGGGAAGGAGACAACTTAACATAGTAATGTTTGACAGGTATCGGGAAGGAGACAACTTAACATAGTAATGTTTGACAGGTATCGGGAAGGAGACAACTTAACATAGTAATGTTTGACAGGTATGGGGAAGGAGACAACTTAACATAGTAATGTTTGACAGGTATCGGGAAGGAGACAACTTAACATAGTAATGTTTGACAGGTATCGGGAAGGAGACAGCTTAACATAGTAATGTTTGTCACGTATCGGGAAGGAGACAACTTAACATAGTAATGTTTGACAGGTATCGGGAAGGAGACAACTTAACATAGTAATGTTTGACAGGTATCGGGAAGGAGACAACTTAACATAGTAATGTTTGACAGGTATCGGGAAGGAGACAACTTAACATAGTAATGTTTGACAGGTATCGGGAAGGAGACAACTTAACATAGTAATGTTTGACAGGTATCAGGAAGGAGACAACTTAACATAGTAATGTTTGACAGGTATCGGGAAGGAGACAACTTAACATAGTAATGTTTGACAGGTATCGGGAAGGAGACAGCTCGAGACTTGGCTCAGCGAGGCGCCCGGGTCATCCTTGCTTGTCGTAATGTTGAGAAAGCTGAGAGAGTTGCAGGTCAGTCTGATCTGAAGTTCTATATCGCACTTTATATGTGTTTATATTAATGTTATTAGATTAGGGTAATGTTAAAGCTTCTTTTATAAAAATAATTAAGTGTACTTTGTTGGCTCTTCAGTTTATGAAAGATATTCTTATATTTAACATAAGAACATAAGAAAGAAGAATTTTCTACTGTTGGTCACTCCACCACACTAAGTACCGTTTTGTTCCTGGATGATTGATGATCTTATGTTGTTGTGTATACTGTATTCACTGACAACTCTACACTGTTTATCGTATTGCTACAACATTGTACACTTTTCGTATTTTCTCATGATTGTGCGCCTTTTCGTATAGGTCTAGAGATTCTGCGATTTTTTTAATTGACATTGGTAAGCGTGTAATCTGCCACACCTTACCCAAGGGGTGTAGGGATGGAGGCTGGAAGCAGCGAGGTGGTGTGATGGTGACAATGTGGATGGTAGTGTTGTTGGCCCAATGTGGGCGGTGGTGTGATAGTGACCATGTGGATGGTAGTGTTATTGGCCCAATGTGGGCGGTGGTGTGGATGATGGGTGACTGAGCGAGTGAGTGTGAAGTTGGTGTGGGCAGTAATTAGGGTGGCTAGTGTCTACATGACTAGGAGTGTAGATGGCATGTTTGGGTGTGTGGGCCAGGAAGATATGGGTAAGGTGTGGCAGATTACACGCTTACCAATGTCAATTAAAAAAATAGCAGAATTTCTGGAGAAAATCTAAATTTGTTACACATTATTGAAGGTGCGCTCTTCTAATGACGTGTATACATGCTGAGCCATGCTCCTGCAGCTGCATTTTCAGTTTTAGATTTTTGCAGCAGAAGCTGCTAGTTTATTGTGCACTCCATATCCACCCTGTGGACAGCAGCACAAGGTGCATATGGATACACGAGAGGCCTAGGAACTAGGCCTCAAAAGGGTTAGCAAGAGTACTTCTGAATTTATATCTACAGTTCACTTACCTGTTGCAAGCAAATTTAGAAAATTTACTTAAAATGGTATTTTATTTTTCATTAATAAGATAACTTGACATATGTCATAGGATATTAAACTGTATATCTCTATGCAGTAGGACCCCAGCATCGGCAATAAGAAACAACCTGCAGCATACCTATGTAAACATATGTAAACACAGGTATGTTTACGAGCAAACCTATTTACACATAGTTATGTTTGTAAACATGCCTGTGATACACAGATAACCCACACATATGAGAGCGGAGCTTACAACGACGTTTCGGTCCGACTTGGACCATTTATAAAATCACTAACAGTACGGAGAGGAGACAGTATATATAGGCCAGCATATATAGGCTGGCCTATATATACTGCCTCCTTCTCTCTTTTCTGTTAGTGTGACTTTGTCAATGGTCCAAGTCGCACTGAAACGTCGTCGTAAGCTCTTCTCTCCTATGTGCGGGTTATTTGTGTTGTTCCATTCACGGTATTGTGCCTTTTTGCTATTTATACCTGCGATGTTGGGTGTGGGAGGGGTGTAGGGATGGAGGCTGGAAGCAGCGAGGTGGTGTGGTTGTGACAATGTGGATGGTAGTGTTGTTGGCCCAATGTGGGCGGTGGTGTGATAGTGACCATGTGGATGGTAGTGTTGTTGGCCCTATGTGGGCGGTGTGTGGATGATGGGTGACTGAGCGAGTGAGTGTGAAGTTGGTGTGGGCAGTAATTAGGGTGGCTAGTGTCTACATGACTAGGAGTGTAGATGGCATGTTTGGGTGTGTTGGCCAGGAAAATATGGGTAAGGTGCGGGTCTGGGGTTGTGGAAGTGGAGTAGTGAGGGCTAGAAGCTGTGGGGATGTGGAAAACTAGTAAGATAAGTACACTTTCCTTCATGAAGCAATCTTTACTCATCTGTAACAGCACGATGTTCAACAACCGCAACCTGGCCAACCCTTCGGGGTGCCGTCCAGTAATCACTGGGGCTGTAGAATTATATAATTAATGAGTATTAATTATATAATTAATGAGTATTAATTATATAATTAATGAGTATTAATTATATAATTTGCTCCAAAGAAGCGTATATTTCAGCATTTCATTATTTATTGGAAATGCTTAGTTGTAGTTGTACTCACTTGGTCTGGGCTTAAAAGCCCGCCAATCACGAGGTCTATTGGTAAATCCAGTGCAATCTCACCCCTATGTATCAGCTACAGCTAACATAACTAGGTGTGGGTATGACTGGGCTTACCTGGGTATTGTAACTGACCCAATTTTCCCTAGTTTGTGGTAGGGAAAGTATGACCCCGGTATCGTTCTCTTGAATGGACTGAAGGCTTGAGTGTCTCATAATATGTTGCACAGATGTTCACCACTGAGTCGGGAATGTTAGTTGCAATCACACACTACCGGTTGCACTTCACTATTCAATTCCATCATTTGTTCATAGTTTCGTGGTATTATCCACAACAGAAAGAACACGGATACACAATAATGCTGCAAGATTAGTCCTACCATGAATTTCCTGGCTTATATAATGAAACTAGTTTAACTTTTCAAGTTTCCTGAGATTGTCAGAATGAGCAAGAGTCAAGAACACACTGGTCACTACTGTCCCTATGTCTTTTGTTCGATAAGGAGGCAATGCACTCATGGCACACGTTTCTTGCCTGTTCCTTGAAGCAATCTGAGGCCCGCTCATTCCCTCTGCCCTCCTTCTCACATCTCCACAAAGGACATGCTGAACTCAGCTTGATTTCTCCCTTTGCTAAATATCGTAACAATATTCAATTAAAGATGGCAGATTTATCGTTATCTAGCTATAAACTACAATTCATAATAGTCCCAAATTGTAGATAAAGTGGGCACAGGTTTTCCGATAAATTTTCTGCTATGGGGAAGAGAGTAATTACTCTAGTTTAACTCTCACTTGTAGTTACAACGAACTGGTTCTAGCAAGGAGATGGAGTGACTTATGATGCCATAATCCCTCAGAGGGCTGAAGGGGGCTGGGAGGGCTGAGAGATACCCGCTTTACTAGAGCATTTTCTCCACAGGGGGAGTGGTGAGTAAAAGCATGAGTAAGGTGAGGGGCCATATGGGTTTGAAGCTGTGGGGATGTGGTGTGGGTGAAAGGTGTTCATGTCAGTGGCCTGGTGTGGGTGGAAAATGGATGATAGGTGACTGTGAGCGATCATGCAGCTGGTTGTAGTGAGCGTGGTGATAACTTAGTGATTAGATATGTGGAGGCCATGTTAGGGTGAAAGGTCAGGTAAAGTGTGCGGGTGAGGACATAAGGAATATGTAGGGAAATGGTATAGGTGTGAAAGTGTGGTGATGGGGAGAATTGTAAGGGCAAATTGTGTGGGGGGTAGGTTGTTGGTAAGGATGGCGTGGGTGAAGGCATGTGACTGGGGGAGTTGTGTGAGTGGAGGTTGCTGGTTGGAATGGTGTGTGTGTGAAGGTGTGTGACTGTGGGGGGAAATTATATGGGCTGGAGGTA
>NC_091310.1:8319878-8335414 GCF_038502225.1 Cherax quadricarinatus | reverse complement strand
TTTTCTATCATTGTGGTCATGCAAGTATAATGGGGTTGGGGGAGCGAGAGCCTTGGTGGGGGCCTATATGGGGCTGTGGTGTAGGTGGGGTTTGTGTTGATGGGGGTGGGGTCAGAATGCCCATAAGGGACAGCTGTTGGGGTGAGGTTTGTGATATGGGGGTTGGTGGCAGAGGGAACAGTGAGTGGGTTGTAGTATAGGTTGCTCAGTTGCGTTGGGAATGTCGCGGGTGGAGTCTTTTGGTGGGAGATTCTGTGGGGTGTGTTTGCCCTTCCTCCTGTGTCTGGGTCCTGCAGGTGTGTGTGTGTGTGTGTGTGTGTGTGTGTGTGTGTGTGTGTGTGTGTGTGTGTGTGTGTGTGTGTGTGTGTGTGTGTGTGTGTGTGTGTGTGTGTGTGTGTGTGTTTGTGCATGTGTGTGTGTGTGTGTGTGTGCGTATTAACTTCGTAATATGTAAAATTGTGACTAGTGAATTTATCGAAAAGTGGTTATAAGTTGTAAGTGTTGTGGTGACTTTTTCTGATGAAATAGTTAAAACGAGAAAAATGTCTAGACTTGAGGAGAGTGAATCTTTTGTAAAGAAATTATGGATTGTTGGGGGTATTAACGAAAAACATGTGAAATTATTTGGGTTATCCTTGGTTAAGAGTGAAAATGTGTAATGTTTTCCCTATGTTGTATATGAAATGTGTAATACTGAGATGGTGACGACGAAGAAGATCCAGAACAAAATTCACAGAATTTTTTCAAGAGAAAAATATGTTGATTTTAGTCAATGAATTGTACCTTTTTTCAATGAATTTTTTTGTTGGATATATGTGAAATGCATTGGTTGTATAATAAATAAATAAATGAAAATATTGTGTATTAGTGTTATCCTGCATTTTATTGTCTGCTCGACAAGATTCAGCCTGTGTGTGTGAGATCGTCGCGTGACGTCACTGACATAGGGGGAAGTCGACAAGATTCAGCCTGTGTGTGTGTGAGGTCATCACGTGACGTCACTGACCGCCGAGTAAACACAGGTGGGGTGACGCCACACTTGTTTAGACCTGTAGTAAGAGAAAGTACCATTACCCATAGGAGGAGTTCATTTGAAAGCTTACCCCCAGAGGGGGGAATCCAAAAACTTGATCCGAGGAGATGGAGTCTTTGTATTATTGTTATTGAGAAAAACTTGATCCAAGGAGTTGGAGTCTTGGCATTATTGATATCGAGAAAAACTTGATCCAAGGAGTTGGAGAGCAGAAGAAATTAAAAAAAAAAATTGAAAAAATAGGAAAAAATTCGGGGGGGTGGGGACGATCCGGACGACACTGCAGAAGGTGCTGCAGAAGGTGTGGGCTGGCGTGAGGGCGGGCGCGTGGGCAGGGCACTGGTTGGGTGGGTGCACGGGGCGCGGGTGGGGGGCGTGTTTGGGGGGAGTGGGTGGGGGGTTGAGGGCGAGGTGGTCGAGGGTGAGGTGGTCGAGGGTGAGGTGGTCGCGGGTGAGGTGGTCGAGGGTGAGGTGGTCGAGGGTGAGGTGGTCGAGGGTGAGGTGGTCGAGGGTGAGGTGGTCGAGGGTGAGGTCAAGGTCATTAGCATAAAGGTGTGAAAAGGAGTCCGCTCAGAGGAGACACTCAGGAAATGGAGCCACTCAGCCGCAGCCCTTTCAGGAGGAGACCGCTCAGAGGAGGAGACCGCTGAGAGGGAGGTAGGAACCACTCAGCCACTTTGACACCTACTTATATATATATATATATATATATATATATATATATATATATATATATATATATATATATATATATATATATATATATATATATATATATATATATATATATATATATATATATATATATATATATATATTATTGTAACCAGGAACGAGTGGTATTGATCAATAACAACACTGCACTAGCCAAGGATTCGATCCCATGTTGTACTGGATTGCCTCATGACGCTTTAAACCACAGGAAAACCCAACCCTACAGTATGGTTGGGTGGTCCTGTGGTTTAAAGAGCCATGTGGTTCTCGCTTACCATGAGGCAGGCCAGTACAACACGGGTTCGAATCATTGGCTAATGCAGTGTTGATATATATATATATATATATATATATATATATATATATATATATTTTTTTTATTATCACACCGGCCGATTCCCACCAAGGCAGGGTGGCCCGAAAAAGAAAAACTTTCACCATCATTCACTCCATCACTGTCTTGCCAGAAGGGTGCTTTACACTACAGTTTTTAAACTGCAACATTAACACCCCTCCTTCAGAGTGCAGGCACTGTACTTCCCATCTCCAGGACTCAAGTCCGGCCTGCCGGTTTCCCTGAATCCCTTCATACATGTTACTTGGCTCACACTCCAACAGCACGTCAAGTATTAAAAACCATTTGTCTCCATTCACTCCTATCAAACACGCTCACGCATGCCTGCTGGAAGTCCAAGCCCCTCGCACACAAAACCTCCTTTACCCCCTCCCTCCAACCCTTCCTAGGCCGACCCCTACCCCGCCTTCCTTCCACTACAGACTGATACACTCTTGAAGTCATTCTGTTTCGCTCCATTCTCTCTACATGTCCGAACCACCTCAACAACCCTTCCTCAGCCCTCTGGACAACAGTTTTGGTAATCCCGCACCTCCTCCTAACTTCCAAACTACGAATTCTCTGCATTATATTCACACCACACATTGCCCTCAGACATGACATCTCCACTGCCTCCAGCCTTCTCCTCGCTGCAACATTCATCACCCACGCTTCACACCCATATAAGAGCGTTGGTAAAACTATACTCTCATACATTCCCCTCTTTGCCTCCAAGGACAAAGTTCTTTGTCTCCACAGACTCCTAAGTGCACCACTCACTCTTTTTCCCTCATCAATTCTATGATTCACCTCATCTTTCATAGACCCATCCGCTGACACGTCCACTCCCAAATATCTGAATACGTTCACCTCCTCCATACTCTCTCCCTCCAATCTGATATTCAATCTTTCATCACCTAATCTTTTTGTTATCCTCATAACCTTACTCTTTCCTGTATTCACCTTTAATTTTCTTCTTTTGCACACCCTACCAAATTCATCCACCAATCTATGCTTGAGATATTCTCAGCATGGTCTCTGGATTCCATTAATGATCGAAGGAGGGTGCCTGGGTGTTCCTGGAGAAGTGCCATTTTCTTTTTAACTGGCACTTCCAGGAACACCCAGGCAACCTCCTTCGGTCATTAACGGCATCCAGAGACCATGCTGAGAACGTCTCAAGCAGCAGCTGGTTTGTTTCTCAGTTCCTTGTCTCCCCTTCCTTTACCTCATTGTCTTCTGGCCTTTGCAACTTTTTTTGCCGCAGCTCTGACTTAAGGGGCATGTAAGTTGCCCCATCATTTAATATGTTCATTTTTCCACTATAATCTACCCTGTCCATAATTACTATTGCATTTGTTTTGTCTGTTTTGTAAAGATCTTTTTTAAATTCATACCTGGAGTTTACCTGGAGAGAGTTTCGGGGGTCAATGCCCCCGCGGCCCGGTCTGTGACCAGGCCTCCTCATGGTATAACTTATCAAATCTTTGAGGACAATTTTGTTGCAGAGGTCTGAGTGTAGCTCAGACCTTTGCAACACTTGTTGAGCTATGTCTTTTGCTGACTTATATCTGAGTAGCAGGTATAGGCCAGCACTAGACATAATTAAGAAGAAGGGAGGGAACCCTGTGATATATGGCATTTTGCCATAGAGAGGAGTTGGAAATGAATGGTTGTCCAGAGCATTTGGTGTCAATTGCTGGCTGGACACACACTGTAAGGAAAATGAACTAACATTCATAGACAGAAATGACATGTATGTAAGGGATGGGGTTCACATATCTAGGTCTGGGGTGGAAGCACTGGCCAATGCAGTGGAGGAAGCTGTTAGGGCTTTAAACTAGAAATAGTTATTGTATGAATTTTGGTGGGAAAGCAGTGATGTCTCAGCCTAATGATATTGTGAGTTTTAGGGAAAGCAGTTATAGGCCAAATGAGGTAGAGTTATTAGAGGATATTGGAAAGCCAGTGGCACTAGGTGACAAGGACAGTAAATGGGATAGTGGAAGAACAGATGTGAGCAGGAAGGGAAAAGGGAAGAGTATATTTCTAAATTTATATTATACAAATAGATGTAGTGCTAGAAATAAGTTGAGATTACTTGCAAGTGCTGGTAACATTGATGTATTTGCCATAACTGAGACGTAGTTTAATAAGAAAAATCTGGATTTGCTTGCTGAAAGGCATACTCAAGGTTATAAATTAAACACCTTAGAAACATCGGAAATGGAAGTGGGGTGGCACTGTATGTCCCAAATCACTTGAACTGCTGCATAAAAACAGGTATAAAGTCTGAAAATACGTACATAAAGAGTCTGGGTAGAATTTTCAATGGGGAATGAAAAATTAATTTTAGGTGTTATATATCGTCCCCTAAACTTGGATAGGGACCAAGGAAGACTAGTTTGGGAAGAAACTGTAAAGGCCACAAGGCACTATTACGTAATAATTCAAGGGGACTTTAGTCAGATTGATTGGAATGCCTTGATGTAAAGAGCTGGAAAATAACTTTTGGACTCCTTTTACTTATACTTCTTGATATGGTCTAGAAAGACACGTAAGAAAACATCAGGACATATTAGAAAACTTTTCGGTCCTTGGACCTTGATCACTTCTAACATACAGTGCATGTACAATGTTTGCCAAGACCGGGGTCCTGGCACGGAACTTAAAAAGGGGGCTGTAGGGCAAAATTCGTAACTCGTTTGTTTACCGTCCGATTTTCTCCAGTTTTGGTGCAGAAGACAAAGTGTTCTCACTCTTTCTTGAAAATATTTATCAAAAATATACCTCAAACAACAACTGAGAAAAGACTGATTTACTGAAAATGCCCTTGGGACAGAAGTCATTCTTATATGGGGCTACGTAAGGTTGTTTGGACACTTGGTGCCGAGAGAACAATGCTAATACTTATTTTGACCGTAAGATTTCCTCTAAAATACCTTACCGTTATTTCACAAAAAAAATAAAGTTTGTTAGTTTCTGGAATATTGCAAAAAAATCTGCCCTTTACTCCCACATAACTCCCAAAGTATTTGGAATATTTCCAAAAATTCTACGGTGAAAATAAGAGAACTCATTATTCTACAATGTCTGTGAATATTATTCCATTTAATTAAGTAATAAAGGAAGCATTTCGGACTTTAGGTGAATAAGTTACTTCCGAGATATCGGCCGGGAACGCCGGCCGGCCCCCGTCTCAAAAAAAAAAAAAAAAAAAAAATCGCGAAAGTCGCGTTTGTTTGGGTGTATTTCTTAGTAAACTAATGTTCTAGTGCAGTCATCCTCTTCAAAACACCGTTTTCTCTTACTCAGAGACGACATGGAGAGCAGTAACTCATTTATATCGAAATATTCCCGATAATCTCTCGCCATATTATGGCCTATTTTATTCAGTCTAGAGTATATAACATGTTTGTATGTTATTTATAGTGTTTATTATATCATATTAGATCAATTCTGATAGACAAATAAGCCGTAGAGTTGATATATAAGCGTAATAATGAGTGATTCCTGCTGGAACTCTCGGGAGCGGGATTATTATTATTATAATCAAGGGGGGAAGCGCTATACCCGGAGGATTATGCAGCGCCTGGGGGGGGGATATGTGGAAGGCATTCAGGCTTAATTCGGGGAACTGGAACACAGATCCAATTCCCTAAATCAAGAGCCCCTCACCAACATCAAGGAACCTTCCTTGAGGGGTCGGAAGCGGGAACACTGCCGAGTGTTCCCGTCTGGTTCCCGTTTGTCTCCAAGTCTACGGATAAGCTCCACCTACTGTTTTATGATGCCAAATAGTCAGTTATTATATTAATTCAATTCAATTCAATTCAATTCAAATTCAAAGTTTATTCTCTATAAGGATTACAATGCTGAGTTTACAGAAATTTGGTTATTGTTTGGTTTACATGTAGTAAAATTGTGATTACAGAGTGTACCACTAGAACGCTTAGCATGGCTAGGCATTTCGGGCATACTTAGTTTTATTCTTAATTGTAAAATATTACAAATTAAGAGGTAAGTTGGTTGTAGTGATACTGGTCCTGTGGGGAGCAGCAGCAGGATAATACTGCACCACCTCTTGGGGCCCTTAACAACAACAACAGTTTGGTGTGTGTCATGGGCGCCAACACATGGTGTGTGATTCTCTCCTACTATATCCATTTATCAGTGATGCAGATTACATGGTGAGTTTAAATATGTGGCCTGTAGTTATAACTTTTCTCTTGACATATGCAAGACATCACCATCCCTGTAGAAGCCCCCGGTGGCCTCGGGGCTAAAGCTCCCGCTTCACACACGGAAGGCCCGGGTTCGATTCCCGGCGGGTGGAAACATTCCGACACGTTTCCTTACACCTGTTGTCCTGTTCACCTAGCAGCAAATAGGTACCTGGGTGTTAGTCGACTGGTGTGGGTCGCATCCTGGGGGACAAGATTAAGGACCCCAGTGGAAATAAGTTAGACAGTCCTCGATGACGCACTGACTTTCTTGGGTTATCCTGGGTGGCTAACCCTCCGGGGTTAAAAATCCGAACGAAATCTTATCTCTCTCTTATATTTTGTTGTTGCAGAAGTACTATGAAGATTCTATGTTCAATAAAGCCTAGAGATAAGGCCTGTGTTTCTATCACAACAATTTATTGAACATAGAATCCTGGGCTACCTGGTGGTGATCCTGCGCTAGACTACATCACAACATGGAGCGTTTACTGAAACCTGAGAGGCTAGACTGTGACCCCAGCTTATCAACGGCTGCTCAGGAATGGAAGCACTGGTTTAAGACTTTCGAAAACTTCTTGGGAGCCCTTCCTAAAGAAGATCTAGATAAACTAAGTCTGCTCATTAATTTTGTGTCACCTAAGATATATGAGGCTATTTCTGAGTGTAATACCTACGAAGATGCTATCAAAACCCTCAAGTCTCAGTATATTAAACCTACAAATGAAATCTTTGCACGCTATCGCCTTGCAACTCGCCGCCAGCAGATTGATGAATCCTTAGAGGAATACTTTCAAGCACTGAAAATTTTAGGTAAGGACTGTCACTTCCAAGCAGTGACAGCTGCTCAGTATTGTGAAGAGTCCATCAGGGATGCTTTTATCAGTGGCCTGCAATCACCAATAATAAGGCAGCGTTTATTGGAGAATAAAACTCTCGACTTAGCTGCTGCCTTTGACCAGGCAAGAGCTCTAGATTCAGCCCAGAAGAATTCTGAAGTATACAGTACCACTCAGCCTTCTCGAGTGGTAAGTGCTGCAATTCCTGACCAAGACTCTTGCAATGAAGTTACTGTGGAACCTGCCTCAGTGACAGCAGCAGCAGGTACGGTGTGTTTCTTTTGTGGTTTTTCAAGACATCCACGTCCAAAGTGTCCTGCTCGTGAAGCAATGTGCCATAAATGCTACAAGAAAGGTCACTTTGCTAAAGTATGTCGTGCTAATGCATCAACAAGAGCTAGTGCCTCCACACATTCCAGTGATCATGCGACTCTAGCAACAGTGACTTCTGCGGCTACTCCAAATTCACTGTCAAAGGCAGTTGTGAAAGTATTCATCAAAGGAACAGAAGTAGATGGTCTTATTGATAGTGGCAGCTCAGAGAGTTTCATCAACCTTGACTTAGTTAAACGGCTCTCCTTGACTCTACATCACTCATCAGGTACCGTTTCCATGGCATCAACATCTCTCTCTATTCAGACCTTAGGGTTTTGTAAGGTAAATCTCAGAGTTAATGGAAAGGATTATCAAGATGTACATTTAGCTATTCTGCCACAACTGTGCTCTGATGTTATCCTTGGTCAGGACTTTCAGAAGCTGCATGGTAGTGTCACCTTAACATATGGAGGTGAACTGCCTCCTCTTGTTGTCTGTGGACTTAGCACTTTAAGGGTAGACCCACCAAAGCTGTTTGCAAATCTTACCGCGGATTGCCATCCTATATCAGCTAAGTCACGCCGCTATTCTTATGAGGATCGGATGTTCATTGAGAAAGAAACTCAGAGGCTGCTGAAGGAGGGTATTATAGAACCGAGTGATTCCCCTTGGCGTGCACAGGTTGTTGTTGTTAAGGGCCCCAAGAGGTGGTGCAGTATTATCCTGCTGCTGCTCCCCACAGGACCAGTATCACTACAATCTCCCCCTTCTAAAATATCAGAGACAGTAATCTCCCAAACTGTTAGGTGGGCGACGTACACGTCCCGACCTTCGTAGCCCTTGAGCCTCTTCACCAGGTTCGATATTTTCCAGCGGGGTTTGATTAACTGCTGGAGCAGAATCCTCTATTTCCATAGGGGTAGTCTCAAGGGGCTTTCCAGGAGAAAACGAAGCATCTTTCACATCTATTGGTGTATCTTGAGATTCCACACTAATAGGGATTTCAACTGGGGCTAAATGTCTTGTAGATGGATATAGTAGGAGAGAATCACACACCATGTGTTGGCGCCCATGACACACACCAAACTGTTGTTGTTGTTAAGGGCCCCAAGAGGTGGTGCAGTATTATCCTGCTGCTGCTCCCCACAGGACCAGTATCACTACATTGGTATTATGGCTAAGTGACTAAATACTAGTTTGTGAGTTTAGCAATGTGAATGCTTTTGTTTTGGCACAGGACATAGTTTCAGTATTGGAGTATCACAGGATTCATTATTTTAAGACTGAGATTAATATTTCTGTTTATGGTCAAATGAGTGAGTGAGTGTAAGTGTGAACCACCAGGTGGTATTCGTGTAGTTAGTTGACAGGGTGTATCAGGGAGATAAGATGTTTTCTAATGGTAGTTTTGAAGGTGATAAATGTGTCTGCAGTTCTAGAGTTCTCAGGTAGGGTATTCCAGATTTTAGGGCCTTTGACATACATTGAATTTTTGTAAAGGTTTAGTCGGACACGGGGAATGTCGTAGAGATGTTTGTGTCTGGTGTTATGCCTGTGGGTTCTGTCACAACTATCAAGAAAGTGTTTTAGGTCAAGGTTGATATTGGAGTTTAAGGTCCTGTAGATGTAGATTGCACAGTAGTAAGTGTGGATGTACTGAACTGGGAGCAAGTTTAGATCTATGAAGAGTGGGGGGGTGTGTTGCCAGGGATGGGATTTAGTGATTATTCTTACTGTAGCTTTTTGTTGGGTTATTATTGGCTTTAGGTGTGTTGCTGCAGTTGATCCCCAAGCACAAATAGCATAGGTGAGGTATGGATAAATAAGTGAGTGGTATAGTGTGAGAAGGGCATTTTGCGGCACGTAGTATCGTATCTTGGAGAGGATCCCAACCGTTTTGGATACTTTTTTGGCTATATGCTGGATATGGGTGCTGAAATTCAGGTTGTTGTCAAGGTATAAGCCTAGGAATTTTCCCCCATTATTTCTGGTAATTAGAGTGTTGTCAATCTTAATGTTAATTTGTGCATCTCCTGCTCTGCTACCAAACATAATATAGTAGGTTTTGTCAGTGTTAAGCGTAAGTTTATTGGCTGTCATCCAAGTCGATATTTTAATCAGCTCCTCATTCACAATGGTGTTGAGGGTGGCAAGATTAGGGTGAGAGATGACATAAGTCGTGTCATCAGCAAAGAGAATGGGTTTCAGGTGTTGGGATACGTTTGGAAGGTCATTGATGTATATGAGGAAGAGCAGGGGACCAAGGACACTTCCCTGCGGAACTCCAGTATCAAGTGGCCGTGTTGCTGATGCTGTGTCTTTAAGGGTGACGTACTGATACCTATTAGTAATGTAAGATTTGAAATAAGCAAGCGCATGGCCTCTTATACTGTAGTGATCAAGTTTGTGGAGTAGGATGTCGTGGTCTACTGTGTCAAAAGCTTTTCTTAGGTCAATAAAAATTCCTAGTGGATATTCCTTATTTTCCAATGCTGTGTAAAGCAGATCTAGCATTTTTATGATTGCATCATTTGTGCTTTTATTTTTCCTGAATCCAAACTGGCAGGGGTTGAGTATGTTTTGAGCCGTTATAAATGAATACAGTCTCCTGTGCACGAGTTTCTCAAAGATTTTGGATAGCAATGGTAAGTTAGATATTGGCCTACAGTTGTTTAAGTCTGTAGGGTCACCACCTTTATGTATTGGTGTAACCCTTGCCATCTTGAGTAGTTTCGGGAAGGTGCTAGTCTCTATTGACTTGTTAAAAAGTAATGAAATAGCATGCGAAAGGACATGGGCCGCTCGCTTGTACAGTAATGGTGGGACATGAGACAGATTCCCCGAGTTATTTTTAAGTGACTTTATGATCTCAATGACTTCCGTGGGCTCAGTTGGTGCAAGATAGAAGGAATTAGGGAAATTTCCATCTAGGTAGTCCCCGGCATGGGCATTGGTATGTGGGATTATACTGGCGAGATTAGATCCTATGTTTGAGAAGAAGTCGTTTATCTTGTTAGCTGTGTCAGTGGGATGTAGTGGTGTTTCATTAGGTTTAGTTAGGACAATATTCTTGGTTTTTCTCAGTTTGTGGGTCCCTAGAATCTGAGAGAGTGTTTTCCAGGTCTTTTTTATATCTCCTCTAGTGTCTGTGAATCTACTGGAGTAGTATAGTTGTTTGGCTTTTTTTTATCACTTTGGTGAGAGCTGATGAATAGTGTTTAAGAGTATCTTTGTGTATTAAGCCCTGTCTATATTGCTTTTCATATTGGTGTTTCTTATCAATGGATTTCAGAATGGTGCTGGTTAGCCATGGGCAACCAAGCCGTTTGTTTGTGATCTGTTTTGTTTTTATAGGACAATGTTTGTTGTATAGTCTAAGTAATTTGTTAAGAAAAATGTCTGTCCAGTCATCAATACCATTGGCCTTGGAGAATTCTGTAGGCCAATCAACAGTCTCTAGGTCAGCTGTGAACTTCCTTACTGAGGCCTCGCCATGGAGTCTAAATGAGACTTTGTTGTATTCAAGTGGTGGTTTACTAATGTTTGTCAGGAGGAAGGTAGGGTAGTGGTCTGTAGTGCTATCTGTGATTATCCCTGATTTAAGGGGGGCTAGTATATTGGTCCATATGTGGTCTATTATGGTTGCACTTGTCTCAGTGAGCCTGGTTGGTTTAGTTATTGTTGGTATGAGAAGTGTGTTGTTCATATTGTTGATGAAATCATTTACAGGCTGATCATCTAGTAAGCCAAGGTTGATGTTGAAGTCTCCAGCTAAGAGAAGGTGGTGCTTATTCATTTGTCTGTTTGTTATTAGTGACTTTAATTTCTCACTGAAATTTGGGATGTTTGTGTGAGGTATCCGGTAAATGGCACCGATTGTTATAGGCGTCTTAAGGTTTTTTACAGTAAAATTAGCAAAAATGTATTCCCCATATTCATCACTAAAGCAAGTGGTGCTAAGACAAGATAATTGGTTAGAGTAATAGATTGCAATACCACCCCCAACTTGGTTTGTTCTGCAGTTGTGAATTGCTGTGTATCCTGGTAGAGGGTAGATATCTATTGTGTCCTGCTTAAGCCAGGTCTCAGTAAGAATAATGCAGGAGAAGGGTGTCTTTAGTGATTCAAGGAGTGCTAGGAGGTCATCATAATGTTTGCTTAAGGACCTGATGTTGTAGTTAAGTACTGATAGACTTTTAGCATTGTTTAGGATAGTGGTGGCTTGTGATGCTGTGTAATAAAGGCAGTTACTTTCCAATAGGTTTTGATTGGGTGTCAGATTATGGAGGTTTAGATCAGGGTCAACGTGATCAATCATCTTCTAGGTTTAAATTATGGTTATTTATATCCTGAGTTGTGTGTTGAGTTCTATTACTGATATCTGTAGTGGTAGGAAGTTTGGACAAGTATATAGCTAGAGTATTTTGGTCATGTAGGGTATAGTCACTACTACACATAATGAAGTTGATGTTGTCTATGTGTTGTGCTGGAATGAACTAAAGTACAACTAGGTATAAACTAGTAATATAAAAATACAAATTAAAAATAGAACAAGACTCTCACTTGTAATTGCACTAAGGTCTAATAATGACTTTTGTGGAGTCTATGTTTTGAGCTAGAGTGAGCTAAAGTACAATAGGTTTAATCTAATAATATAAAAGTACAAATTAAAAATAGCACTAGTCTCTCACTAGTAATTGCACTATGGTCTAATATAGTGAATTTGGTATTGACTATGTCTTGAGGTAGAATGAGCTATGGTACAACTGAATTTAATCTAATAATATAAAAATGCCATTGTCCTCATCGCCTCCGAGCCGTGTGGACGAGCTGCGCAGACGCTCCTGTTTGAGTTTGTTTTGCGCAGTTTACCTGATTGAGCTGCCCCTAGCGTTGCTTGGTGGAAACTTTATTTTCTCCAACATGGCGCTGAATAGCAGAAGAAGAATCAACACTGTCTGCATTGAGATGATCCGTGGTGCTGTCACAGGATCCAACATGGATTTATTATTACCAGCGATCATTCGCGATACCTATGGTATAGCAAATGAGGAGATATGTGGTGTCGCATTAAATGGAATGACAAGAATCTTCGTTAAGATGACGTCTGCACAAGTCTACGAGGCAGTGGTCGACAAGTATCAGGAGACCATCATACAGGTTAATACAGCTGTGTCGGTGAGACTTCATGATGTATCTCGACATTACACCTGGGTGAAAATCAGGAATGTGCCTTTTGAGGCGACTGATTTTGATATTACCAGTGAACTGCGTACTTATGGGACGGTTCACGTAGCCACAGCAGGGAGATGGGCAACTGGACCGTATGCAGGTGCGCTGGAAGGCGCATATACAGTTAAAATGACTCTTCGGCACCCTATTCCTTCATATATTGTGTTGAAAGAATTAAGGACTCAAGTCTATGTAACGTATGCGGGGCAACAACGTACGTGTCGGCTATGTGGGTCATATGACCACATCGCGGCGCAGTGTGAGAAACGAAGTGGGTACCCGGCACAACAGCAACGGCAACAGCAGCAACAGCAACAGCAGCAACAGCAGCCAGTGGACGAGGTTGGCGATGAGCGAGAACAGTCTCTTGCTACACCGCCCCAACAACGGTTGTCATGGAGTGAGGAGGTAGACAAAGAAAAGGAGCTTGAATCGCCAGTTGTAACGCTACAAGGAGAATCTCAGTCATTGGACATACATAAGGTTTTTGAGGAGAGACTACCTAATATGGGTGAAGAAGTGGCGGCGTCTTTGGTAAAGGCGTTGGATGACTTGTTAGAGGAATCGGTCCTAGATCAGGTGGAAGACCCAGGCTCAGTTCTGGGGAAGGCTGTGAATGATGATATGGCAGAAGATGACGGTTTGTCGACGAGAGAGTCTACAGGATTGCAGGTGCATGCAGTAGAGGTGGAGGTGCATCAGGACGGTGCTTCAGATGTCAAAATGCAGGTGGAGGGCGGGACACGAAAGAGGACTGCAGCATCATCGGATTCTGATGATGTGCTAACTCCTGCCCAACGCCCTGGGAAAAAGTCTTGGGTGGAGGTACAGAAGAGAGGGAATGGTGAACCCAAGGATCAAGGGATTGCAAAGGTGATTCCCAACAAAGGGGGGAGGGACAGAGGTGTTGCAAAACGAACTGGGGTAAAGTCAATGCCGGGGACAAAAGGAAAACCCATTTGTTGAATTCAAGTGTTTTACTATAAATATTAACGGGTTGAGAGCTGAGAGGAAGCTTAAGTGGTTTAATGAGTATTTGGTGCGACTTGGTGTGGATGTGGTATTCTTACAGGAACATAATTTTAGGCCTGGTTATGAGTTGGATATGAGTGGTTATAATGTGTACATGGAACATGCGACACGTTTGAAAGGTGGGGCTGCCATTTTGGTAAAGGAAACTAGCCCGTTTATAGTAAGGCGTAGTGAAGGGGGGGAGGGGAGGGTAATTAGGGTGGATGGAACTTGGGGTAGGGTTCCCATTAGTTTAGTATGTGTATATGGTCCGGCTGAGGGTGACGTGAGTATTAAAACTAAATTTGTTCGGGACGTGCTGGTCTATTTTTTACGTGGTTTACCGAATGTTGCAATAATAGGCGGAGATTGGAATTGCGTGATACGTCGTAAAGATGTGGAGCCCAGAGGTGCGGGGTGTTGTTTGGGTATATTGGGGGATATATTGACCGGGGTGGGGTTAAAGGATGTGTGTGGGGGGGGAGGGATGGTAGAGCATACCTTCATTAAACGAGGTTATGCGGCGAGGTTGGACCGAATGTACGTGCCTTGTGCGGTTACTGTGCGGAGGGTGGATGTGATAGATGTGTTTTTTTCGGATCATAGAGGAGTGGTAATAGATGTGGATATTGAGGGTGTGCCTCAGAGGGGTCCATCATTTTGGAAATTGAATGTAAAGTTATTAAAGGAAGAGGATAGTCTTTTGTCTTTTGGACATATGTGGGATCGTTTAGTGGTAGAAGCACCAGGGGATGTTGCCATGGTTAATTGGTGGGAAACAATAGCTAAAAAACGTATTAAGGAATATTATATTAATCGAGGGAAGAGATATAATCAGTTACAATACGGTTTTCAAAAATATTTAGAGGGGCAGTTGCGCGACTGTTATGCACAAATTAATGCTAATTATCCTGTTATTGAAATTGAAAGTTTGAAGGAAAATATCCGGAATTTACAAAATGAGAGGTTTGATGGGGAAAGGCTTAAGGGCGGGATTGAGGAGGTTTTGTGGGGAGATCGGCCGTCGGCGTGTGTGTTGCGGAGTCAACACACACGTCGCAAGGCAATGGAGTTAATGGGGTTGAATGTTCAGGTAGGTATGCAAGGGTATAAAGTGGACCAGGTGTTGACGACGACTGAGGGTATGAGTGGGTATATTGATGCTTGGGTTAAGTTGAAAACGCAAAGTGTGGGAATAAGTGAAATAGCATTACAGTCAATTGGAAGGTTTGTGCAGTGTGAGTTGACAGAGCATGATCGATTCGTGTTGGAAGGGCCGATAACGGAGTGCGAGACATGGGTAGCTTTATCCGGGGCGCAATTAGGAAAGGCACCAGGAATTGATGGGTTGCCCAGTGACTTTTATCTCCAAAATTGGAGCGTTTTAAAAGAATTTTTGGTAAGATTATTCAATATCATTAAGCGGGATCGGGTTTTAGGGGCACAGCAGCGGATGGCTGTGGTCGTTTTAGTGCCTAAAGGTGAGCCATTAACAGTTAAAGACTATCGTGCTATTTCGTTATTGTGTGGTGATTATAAGATTTTTGCAAGAATTTTAGCTAACAGAATAAAAAAGGTCCTGGGTAAAGTGATCGATAAGGGACAATATGGGGTGCCGGGAAGGTCTATGTATGACGGGCATGGTTTGATTAGAAGTTTTATTGAAGAAAGAGTAAAATTGGGAGTGGGGGGGGTGTTGGCTATAGATTGGGAGGCGGCATATGATAGTGTAGAAAGGGAAGCGTTATGGAAGATTATGAGATGGCAGGGGTTTGGAGAGGAAATTATATCATGGGCCAAATTAATGTATCAAGATGCATCCTTGCGGGTGCAGG
>NC_091310.1:8274878-8314878 GCF_038502225.1 Cherax quadricarinatus | reverse complement strand
CCTGATATAAATGACTATAATTTCTTGTAGAAACGTCGTAGAACATTCATTCTGGTACCATTGTATTGCCAAAGAGTTGAGCTATTTTTCAGTATATATAATTCAATTTCCATATTTTTTCGATTTTTGGGTGAGCGCGCGCGGAAATTTGCCCTACAGCCCTTTTAATCTTGTGATGACCCGTCTCTGGCTCCCAAAGGAGAATGGGTTCTGCAATGTTGCAGTATATGCTGCTCAAGCACTGTTCTAAACAGTTCATCTGGTGCGTCTCATAAATGACAACGCCATCTGTAATATGAACATTGGTTCATATACATGTACATACTGGGCGCATTACACACATACATACGTATATTCTGAGATATATGCACGCACATGTACTCTTAAATGTAGGCACTAGCGAGTAGGAGGAGATGTTATCACGGACAACAGCTTGTCCGAGGCGTTGACTCCATGGTACACTAGTTCTCTCTGGCTCTTCTTTGGGAGGGGACGTCATTGCTAGTTGCCTGCGGAGTGTCTCAGCGGCGTGGCACTCTAAGATAGTGTGTAGAGGCGCTGGACAAGGAACGTGCTGGCAGTGCTGACACATCTCCTCCTCTGCCTTATCGACCGTCATCTTGGTTGTGGGAAGGCCAAACGAAGCCGATGGATGGCAGTGCAGTGCACTCTGGACCAGCTTTTATCATATGGAGGGGGTTCTCCTTGACTGGCTGCTCGGTACCACTCTTGAGATGGTGTATCACCCATATTATAAGTTTCATTGCTCTGGTGGCCACCAGATTGGTCTGGCGTAGGCTGATGGGGACGGTAATCCCCACATGCAGATGATCTGTGGCTGGCTTGGCCGCATCATCTGCTGCCTTATTTCCCCAGATGTCAGCATGGTTGGAGATCTAGTTCAATGTCACTTTGTTATCCTGAGCTTCCAAGGCTGACATTGTGCTCAGAATCGATGTGATGAGGTAAACATTGTCCTGTGGTTGGGGATGGGAAAGGAAACTGATTGCATAGGTGAAGTCAACATGCATGACAGGTCGAAGCCGATGTTGTAGGGCATGTGACAATGCCTGCTGAATCGCCATCAGCTCAGCTTAAAGGATCGTGCAGTGGTCAGGGAGTTACCATGCCAGCTGCTGCTCTCTTCCTGTCAGGGTCGACAGAGCCATCTGTGCACATGTGCGTCGCTCTGTCAGTGAGGGTGTCTTGACTGTAGAGACGCTTTGAGGTAGGTAGTTGCATAATGCGAACGTCAGCCGGATCTGGGCGCCAGGGAGGTGATGGATGATACCCAGAAACAGGAATGTCACAACTCTTTTCAAGGAGTAGTTCTATAGGCAGCAGCTTCCTCCCAGCAATAGAAACTGAACGAATCCAGGAGTAGTCCGTGAAGAGAGTTGGATTTTGTGTCATGGTTGCCAATATCCGTCTTCTGAGAGGGGGTATTTTGCTGACGGCGCAGAATCGTGGCTACTTTCCAGGCATTTATGTAGTTGTATAGGGAAGTTGCTCCAGAAGGAAGTTGGGCCTCGAATCTGAGACATATTGTGTTCATCCAGATGGGAGCCCCAAAGCATAGCAATTATCACCTGGTTTTGCACGACCTCCACCCATTGCCTGCTCTGCGGTGCACCGTAGTCAATAAGCATGCTCACAGCTTGCATATAGTACAACCAAAGTACTTCTTTGCTCGCCCCTGCACGGTGCCTCGTCATGGCTCTCATGGCGTTGAGTCTGAGTAGAGGACGGGATCTGACATACTCTGCCTGTTTCTGAAAGGTCAGCTTTTTATCAATGTAGATTCCCAAGTATAGGTAGGTGCCCGTCCATTCAAGTTCTATATCCTGAATACGTAATCTACTCATAGGATCTGGCTCCTTGAACATCATTGCATGAGATTTGTCGGCGATCTTGAGGCCTAGTTCTTTACAAGACTGTGTTATTCGGTCCAAAGCTCTATGGGCCTGTTGGTCCAAATTTCCTTTCCCATTCACTACGAGTGGACGATCATCAGCACAGCTGAGGAAATGCGTACTACTATGAAAGGGAAGGCTCATAAATTCCTGCATAAGGATGTTGGACAGAGTGGGACTATGCATACCTTGTGGTATTTCCATGAAGATGTTATAATGTGTAAATGCCTTTGTTTCTACTTTTTAAGTTAAGATGGTTTTAAAATCAAGTTTGTCATCATTTACAGAGGACATCAAGAAGACTACAGGGAACACAGATGTGGTAGTGAGGCAGTTAGACACCTCAGACTTGACCTCCGTCAGGAAGTTTGCTGAAGGCATCCTATGCACAGAGACTGCTCTCCATATCCTGGTAAGCTCGCTCAAGTTATCTTAATAACAATATTGGTAAGTCCACTAAAATGCCGGGACACTACACTCCATATTTTGATAAGGTCAATCACGGGATCCTACACACAGAGACTGCACTCCATTGCCTGTACCTATCTCAGTGGTGACCTGTACTTAGCTCAGTGGTGACCTGTACTTAGCTCAGTGGTGACCTGTACTTAGCTCAGTGAGGACGTGTCTAGTGTACTCCCTGTGGAATGAATCAAAATGCCCACTATTGAGCAACTTTACCAGCAGCTTAAAGAGGAAATGATGGTAGCGAAGCTTGAGATACGGTGATTGACCGAGGAAAACTAGAGGATTCGTAGTAGTCCTCCTGTTGTGAGTCCTCAGCTCAAGAAGGAAACCTGGGCAGTGGCTGGAGAGCATGGAACGAAGCTGAGGACATGAAGGCAAATGGAGAGGAAGAAACAATGAAGAAAAAAAAGACTGCTGTGCTAACTTTGAACTCCTTTTCTGTGTTACCGGACGAATGTGAGTCGACCACCCATGATCTTCCAACAAAGACAATTGTTAATAGCACAGTTAAGCCAACCAGTGAAGACATCCCAGTGAAGACCAACTCTACTAAGACCGTCGAGAACGTCATGCACACTGCCAGTCGAGGTAAGAGCATTGTTTTAGTTGGGGACAGTCAGATAAGTTTATGGATAGGGCTTTTTGTCTTAGGGATAGAAATAAGAGGCAGAGGGTGTGTTTTCCAGGGACTGGGATGAAGGATATTGTTAGTCGTCTGGATGACATCATGAGAGGTAATGGGAGCAATTGTATTATCTGTCTCAGTGCTGGAGGCAGCGATGATGGCAGACATAGGAGTGAGAACCTGATTAGGAGGTATAGGTCAGTAATAGACATAATTAGGAAGAAGGGTAGGAACCCTGTCATATGTGGTATTTTGCCAAGGAGAGGAATTGGAAATGAATGGTTGTCTAGAGCAACTGGTGTCAACTGCTGGCTGGGCAAATACTGTAAGGAAAATGAGGTATCATTCATTGACAACTGGGACCTCTTCTATGGCAGAAATGACATGTATGCTAGGGATGGAGTTCACTTATCTAGGTCTGGGGTGAGGGGGGGCCACTGGTAACTGCGGTGGAGTGAGCTGTTAGGGGTTTAAACTAGGAATAGTTAGTGGTATGAGTTTTGGTGGGAAAACAAAGAAATCCCAGTGTAGTAATATTATGAGTTCTAGGGGAACTACTAATAGGCAGAACGAGGTGGATATTGGAAAGCCAGTGGCACTAGGTGACAAGGACAGTGATAGATTTAGTGTAAAACAGAAATGAGCAGGAAGGGTAAAGAGAAAGGAGAGTCTTTAAATATATATTATGCTAATAGCCGTTGTGCTAGGAATAAGAAAGACAAGTTGAGATTAGATGCTAGTGCAGGTAATATTGATGTATTTAACATCAATGAGACGTGTTTTAATTAGAAAGTCGGGACATGCCTGCGGAATATCACATTCAGTGTTTTAAATTATTCCAAGTAGATAGAAGTATTGGGAAGGGGGGTGGGGTGGCACTGTATGTCCGAGATCACTTGAACTGTTGCATAAAAATGTGTATTAAGTCTGAAGTAACACATACAGAGTCTGTCAGGATAGATTGATTGGAAATTCTTGACTGGGAATTTAGAATCAAACGACTTCTTAGAAGTAGTTCAGGATTGTTTTTAGAAGAGGAAATAACCTGCTTGACTTGATTCTGGCAAACAAGGAAATCCCTGTTAATAATTTAGAAATTACAGAGGAACTTGGCACAAGCGATCACAAATCAATTACATTTAGCATTGAATGGAAGTATGATAGTAAGAATAATTCAGTAATGGTCCCAGATTTTCTCTTAGCAGATTACAATGGGCTTAGAGAACACTAATCATCTGTGGACTGGGGTAACGAAGAGAGCTATCAATATGACAGCTTTCTGAACACTGTACATGCTGCTCAAAGAACATTTATCCCATATGAAGAAATTACATCGAATAGAAATGATCCAAAGTGGATGAATAATAGGCTCAAATGTCTTTTAGGGCAGAAGAAAGGAATTTATATGCGTATCAAAAGAGGTGAGGGTCATCTTATGAATCAGTATATTGACATTAAGAGGGACGTTAAAAAGAGGATAAGAAAAGCTAAAAGGGACTATGAAATTAAAGTTGCTAGGGATTCTAAAACTAACCAAAAATTTTTTTCCAGGTCTATAGAACAAAAGTCAGAGATAAGATAGGTCCCCTTAAAAATAACTATGGGCTTCTTACTGACAAAGAGATTGAAATGTGCTCTATTCTTAATAATTATTTTCTCTCGGTTTTTACACAGGAAGACACTAACAATATTCCAGTAATTAATTTTTATAGTGGGCCAAAAGAAGATAAATTATGTAACATCACAGTCACTAGTGAAATGGTTATGAAACAAATAGACAGACTGAAGCAAAATAAGTCGCCGGGTCCTGATGAGCTATTTTCAAGGGTTCTTAGGGAATGCAAAATGGAATTCTGTGAACCAATAACTATTATTTTTAATATATCTCTTTAACTCGTTAACTGTTCAAACGGAGGTCTAAGTTCGTACAGCTAGCGCTCCGAATATTTTGAAAAATAAAAAAATATTTTTTTTATACAGAAATAAAGAGCGCGTTTTTTCTACGTGACATAGGATAAAAATTTAGGGTCAGTACTTACCGAGACATGAGTCCACGAAGTTGATGATCACCTCACGGCAACATGATGATCACCTCGCGGCAACATGATGATCACCTCGCGGCAACATGATGATCACCTCGCGGCAACATGATGATCACCTCGCGGCAACATGATGATCATCTCGCGGCAACATGATGATCACCTCGCGGCAACATGATGATCACCTCGCGGCAACATGATGATCACCTCGCGGCAACATGATGATCACCTCGCGGCAACATGATGATCACCTCACGGCAACATGATGATCACCTCGCGGCAACATGATGATCACCTCGCGGCAACATGATGATCACCTCGCGGCAACATGATGATCACCTCGCGGCAACATGATGATCACCTCGCGGCAACATGATGATCACCTCGCGGCAACATGATGATCACCTCGCGGCAACATGATGATCACCTCACGGCAACATGATGATCACCTCGCGGCAACATGATGATCACCTCGCGGCAACATGAAGATCACCTCGCGGCAACATGATGATCACCTCCCGGCAACATGATGATCACCTCGCGGCAACATGATGATCACCTCGCGGCAACATGATGATCACCTCGCGGCAACATGATGATCACCTCACGGCAACATGATGATCACCTCCCGGCAACATGATGATCACCTCGCGGCAACATGATGATCACCTCGCGGCAACATGATGATCACCTCACGGCAACATGATGATCACCTCGCGGCAACATGATGATCACCTCACGGCAACATGATGATCACCTCGCGGCAACATGATGATCACCTCACTGCAACATGATGATCACCTCACGACAACATGATGATCACCTCACGGCAACATGATGATCACCTCGCGGCAACATGATGATCACCTCGCGGCAACATGATGATCACCTCGCGGCAACATGATGATCACCTCGCGGCAACATGATGATCACCTCACGGCAACATGATGATCACCTTGCGGCAACATGATGATCACCTCATGGCAACATGATGATCACCTCGCAGCAACATGATGACCACCTCGCAGCAACATGATGATCACCTCGTGGCAACATGATGATCACCTCGTGGCAACATGATGATCACCTCGTGGCAACATGATGATCACCTCGTGGCAACATGATGATCACCTCGTGGCAACATGATGATCACCTCGCGGCAACATGATGATCACCTCACGGCAACATGATGATCACCTCACGGCAACATGATGATCACCTCGCGGCAACATGATGATCACCTCGCGGCAACATGATGATCACCTCGCGGCAACATGATGATCACCTCGCGGCAACATGATGATCACCTCGCGGCAACATGATGATCACCTCACTGCAACATGATGATCACCTCACGACAACATGATCACCTCACGGCAACATGATGATCACCTCGCGGCAACATGATGATCACCTCACGGCAACATGATGATCACCTCGCGGCAACATGATGATCACCTCGTGGCAACATGATGATCACCTCGCGGCAACATGATGATCACCTCACGGCAACATGATGATCACCTCACGGCAACATGATGATCACCTCACGGCAACATGATGATCACCTCACGGCAACATGATGATCACCTCGCGGCAACATGATGATCACCTCCCGGCAACATGATGATCACCTCGCGGCAACATGATGATCACCTCGCGGCAACATGATGATCACCTCGCGGCAACATGATGATCACCTCGCGGCAACATGATGATCACCTCGCGGCAACATGATGATCACCTCGCGGCAACATGATGATCACCTCGCGGCAACATGATGATCACCTCGCGGCAACATGATGATCACCTCACGGCAACATGATGATCACCTCGCGGCAACATGATGATCACCTCACGGCAACATGATGATCACCTCGCGGCAACATGATGATCACCTCACGGCAACATGATGATCACCTCACGGCAACATGATGATCACCTCGCGGCAACATGATGATCACCTCGCGGCAACATGATGATCACCTCGCGGCAACATGATGATCACCTCGCGGCAACATGATGATCACCTCGCGGCAACATGATGATCTCCTCGCGGCAACATGATGATCACCTCGCGGCAACATGATGATCACCTCGCGGCAACATGATGATCACCTCGCGGCAACATGATGATCACCTCGCGGCAACATGATGATCACCTCGCGGCAACATGATGATCACCTCGCGGCAACATGATGATCACCTCACGGCAACATGATGATCACCTCGCGGCAACATGATGATCACCTCGCGGCAACATGATGATCACCTCGCGGCAACATGATGATCACCTCGCGGCAACATGATGATCACCTCGCGGCAACATGATGATCTCCTCGCGGCAACATGATGATCACCTCGCAGCAACATGATGATCACCTCACGGCAACATGATGATCACCTCACGGCAACATGATGATCACCTCGCGGCAACATGATGATCACCTCACGGCAACATGATGATCACCTCACGGCAACATGATGATCACCTAGCGGCAACATGATGATCACCTCGCGGCAACATGATGATCACCTCACGGCAACATGATGATCACCTCGCGGCAACATGATGATCACCTCGCGGCAAAATGATGATCACCTCGCGGCAACATGATGATCACCTTGCAGCAACATGATGATCACCTCGCGGCAACATGATGATCACCTCGCGGCAACATGATGATCACCTCGCAGCAACATGATGATCACCTCGCGGCAACATGATGATCACCTCGCGGCAACATGATGATCACTTCGCGGTAACATGATGATCACCTTACGGCAACATGATGATCACCTCACGGCAACATGATGATCACCTCGCAGCAACATGATGATCACCTCACGGCAACATGATGATCACCTCGCGGCAACATGATGATCACCTCGTGGCAACATGATGATCACCTCATGGCAACATGATGATCGCCTCGCGGCAACATGATGATCACCTCGCGGCAACATGATGATCACCTCACGGCAACATGATGATCACCTCGCGGCAACATGATGATCACCTCGCAGCAACATGATGATCACCTCGCGGCAACATGATGATCACCTTGCGGCAACATGATGATCACCTCGCGGCAACATGATGATCACCTCGCGGCAACATGATGATCACCTCGCGGCAACATGATGATCACCTCGCGGCAACATGATGATCACCTCGCGGCAACATGATGATCACCTCGCGGCAACATGATGATCACCTCACGGCAACATGATGATCACCTCACGGCAACATGATGATCACCTCACGGCAACATGATGATCACCTTGCGGCAACATGATGATCACCTCGCGGCAACATGATGATCACCTCACGGCAACATGATGATCACCTCGCGGCAACACGATGATCACCTCGCGGCAACATGATGATCACCTCCCGGCAACATGATGATCACCTCGCGGCAACATGATGATCACCTCGCGGCAACATGATGATCACCTCGCGGCAACATGATCACCTCGAGGCAACATGATGATCACCTCGCGGCAACATGATGATCACCTCGCGGCAACATGATGATCACCTCGCGGCAACATGATGATCACCTCGCGGCAACATGATGATCACCTCGCGGCAACATGATGATCACCTCGCGGCAACATGATGATCACCTCGCGGCAACATGATGATCACCTCGCGGCAACATGATGATCACCTCACGGCAACATGATGATCACCTCGCGGCAACATGATGATCACCTCGCGGCAACATGATGATCACCTCGCGGCAACATGATGATCACCTCGCGGCAACATGATGATCACCTCGCGGCAACATGATGATCACCTCACGGCAACATGATGATCACCTCACGGCAACATGATGATCACCTTGCGGCAAGATGATGATCACCTCGCGGCAACATGATGATCACCTCACGGCAACATGATGATCACCTCGCGGCAACACGATGATCACCTCGCGGCAACATGATGATCACCTCCCGGCAACATGATGATCACCTCGCGGCAACATGATGATCACCTCGCGGCAACATGATGATCACCTCGCGGCAACATGATCACCTCGAGGCAACATGATGATCACCTCGCGGCAACATGATGATCACCTCGCGGCAACATGATGATCACCTCGCGGCAACATGATGATCACCTCGCGGCAACATGATGATCACCTCGCGGCAACATGATGATCACCTCGCGGCAACATGATGATCACCTCGCGGCAACATGATGATCACCTCGCGGCAACATGATGATCACCTCGCGGCAACATGATGATCACCTCGCGGCAACATGATGATCACCTCACGGCAACATGATGATCACCTCCCGGCAACATGATGATCACCTCGCGGCAACATGATGATCACCTCGCGGCAACATGATCACCTCGCAGCAACATGATGATCACCTCGCTGCAACATGATGATCACCTCGCGGCAACATGATGATCACCTCGCGGCCACATGATGATCACCTCGCGGCAACATGATGATCACCTCGCGGCAACATGATGATCACCTCGCGGCAACATGATGATCACCTCGCGGCAACATGATGATCACCTCGCGGCAACATGATGATCACCTTGCAGCAACATGATGATCACCTCGCGGCAACATGATGATCACCTAGTGGCAACATGATGATCACCTCGCAGCAACATGATGATCACTTCGCGGCAACATGATGATCACCTCGCGGCAACATGATGATCACTTCGCGGCAACATGATGATCACCTTACGGCAACATGATGATCACCTCACGGCAACATGATGATCACCTCGCGGCAACATGATGATCACCTCGCGGCAACATGATGATCACCTCACGGCAACATGATGATCACCTCGCGGCAACATGATGATCACCTCGCGGCAACATGATGATCACCTCACGGAAACATGATGATCGCCTTGCGGCAACATGATGATCACCTCGCGGCAACATGATGATCACCTCACGGCAACATGATGATCACCTCGCGGCAACATGATGATCACCTCGCAGCAACATGATGATCACCTCGCGGCAACATGATGATCACCTTGCGGCAACATGATGATCACCTCGCGGCAACATGATGATCACCTCGCGGCAACATGATGATCACCTCGCAGCAACATGATGATCACCTCGCGGCAACATGATGATCACCTCGCGGCAACATGATGATCACCTCGCGGCAACATGATGATCACCTCGCGGCAACATGATGATCACCTCACGGCAACATGATGATCACCTCACGGCAACATGATGATCACCTCACGGCAACATGATGATCACCTTGCGGCAATATGATGATCACCTCGCGGCAACATGATGATCACCTCACGGCAACATGATGATCACCTCGCGGCAACATGATGATCACCTCCCGGCAACATGATGATCACCTCGCGGCAACATGATGATCACCTCGCGGCAACATGATGATCACCTTGCGGCAACATGATGATCACCTCGCGGCAACATGATGATCACCTCGCGGCAACATGATGATCACCTCGCGGCAACATGATGATCACCTCGCGGCAACATGATGATCACCTCGCGGCAACATGATGATCACCTCGCGGCAACATGATGATCACCTCGCGGCAACATGATGATCACCTCGCGGCAACATGATGATCACCTCCCGGCAACATGATGATCACCTCGCGGCAACATGATGATCACCTCGCGGCAACATGATCACCACGCGGCAACATGATGATCACCACGCCGCAACATGATGATCACCTCGCGGCAACATGATGATCACCTCGCGGCCACATGATGATCACCTCGCGGCAACATGATGATCACCTCGCGGCAACATGATGATCACCTTGCGGCAACATGATGATCACCTCGCGGCAACATGATGATCACCTCACGGCAACATGATGATCACCTCACGGCAACATGATGATCACCTCACGGCAACATGATGATCACCTCACGGCAACATGATGATCACCTCACGGCAACATGATGATCACCTCGCGGCAACATGATGATCACCTCGCGGCAACATGATGATCACCTCGCGGCAACATGATGATCACCTCACGGCAACATGATGATCACTTCGCGGCAACATGATGATCACCTCGCGGCAACATGATGATCACCTCGCGGCAACATGATGATCACCTCACGGCAACATGATGATCACCTCGCGGCAACATGATGATCACCTCGCGGCAACATGATGATCACCTCGCGGCAACATGATGATCACCTCGCGGCAACATGATGATCACCTCGCGGCAACATGATGATCACCTCGCGGCAACATGATGATCACCTCGCGGCAACATGATGATCACCTCGCGGCAACATGATGATCACCTCGCGGCAACATGATGATCACCTCGCGGCAACATGATGATCACCTCGTGGCAACATGATGATCACCTCGCGGCAACATGATGATCACCTCGCGGCAACATGATGATCACCTCGCAGCAACATGATGATCACCTCGCGGCAACATGATGATCACCTCGCGGCAACATGATGATCACCTAGTGGCAACATGATGATCACCTCGCGGCAACATGATGATCACCTCGCGGCAACATGATGATCACCTCACGGCAACATGATGATCACCTCGCGGCAACATGATGATCACCTCACGGCAACATGATGATCACCTCACGGCAACATGATGATCACCTCACGGCAACATGATGATCACCTCGCGGCAACATGATGATCACCTCACGGCAACATGATGATCACCTCGCGGCAACATGATGAACTGCCGCTTCCAGAAATTCTACATATTTACCGTTTTTTTTTATTTATTTTCTTGGTTTTTATGATATGATAATTATGTTTTATAGTAAATCTTTTTATTTCAATGGCAATTGTTGTTTATACACCAATATTATATACGAAATTATTATCATACTGTCACAAACACACATGTACACGCTGATAGATGATTTTGCACACCTGGCTGTATTACATTCTATTATCTACAAGTATATACAAGTAATTACATGTCCCACTGATGTTTCTAGAACTCCACGATTGTATGATACTCCATGAAGCATGGATTCATACAGAGTGCCACCCCACACTGGTGACACATGAATCGTGTGTCCTTCCGCTGTTGGGGTCGTTTTGTGGTGGTAGCAACACACAACACACTTTTTCTGCGAATACTTCTTTGGGGTAGGTGGTATTGGTATCAGATAGTGATAGCTAGGGATGATTCAGTCTGGCACTTCCCCCACTGGCTGTGGTTGTTGTTGGGGGACAGGTAGTGGTGTGATAGGTCACTGTTGAGGGGCAGGTACAGGTTTGGTACCATACGTTTCTGCTATCTGTTTTATGACATTCAGGGAGAATTCTGAGAAACGCTGTCGTTTTCCGGTCTTTATTTCGTACATATTGAATGCATTGAGCACTGCAGTGTCTACAAGGTGGAAAAATAGATTTATAAACCAGTTGCAACTCCTGCGCACACAGTCAACGAACTCTATCATCATGTCACACTTGTCGACTGGTCGCATACTTTTTCTCCAAAGCTGATGGACTGATTACATCATTTTTATTTCATTACAGCTGCTCCCTTTGTATTTGACTGGACAAGCCTACTGTGTTAGCGAAATGTTTCATAAATAACAACATAAGAAAGGAGGAACACAGCAGTAGGCCTACTAACCCATGAGAAGCAGGTCCATGTTTCCCCCCAATTAGCCCAATGATCCGCCTAGACAGGTCACTTCCACTTAAGGAAGAAGCAAGGCATCAGACCCAGTAGCACAAGCTGATCGTGAAGGACGTGACAAATTAATTTTGGGTGTGATTTATAGGCCCCCAAATCTTGATAAAGAGTGAAGTAAGCTGTTATGGGACGAAATTCATAAGGCATCTAGATATGAAAATGTTGTGATAATGGGAGATTTTAACTTTAGACAAACTGATTGGAACAATATGACAGGAAATCTTGAGTCTAGTGACTTTCTTGATACGGTTCAGGATTGCTTTTTAGAACAGGTTGTGACAGAATCAACTAGAGGAAACAATCTGCTTGACTTGGTTCTTGCCAACAAAGATTCACTAATTAATAATCTTGAGGTTAATGATGAGCTTGGGGAAAGTGATCACAAATCACTTAGTTTCAATATATAATGGAATTACCCATATAACTGCAATCAAATCTCTGTCCCAGATTTTTGCTTGGCTGTCTTCATGGGACTGAAAAATTACCTGGGTGGGCTAAATTGGAATGTCCTGACTATGGGTCAGGTAGGTGATACTGGTTGCCAATATAACGTTTTTCAGAACATAGTTCTAGGTGCCCAGACAACTTTTGTTCCGAGTAGGGAAATTAGATCTAACAAAAATGATCCCAAATGGATGAACAATAGATTAAAACATCTCATTGGTCAAAAGAGAGGCATATACAGGCGTATCAAAAAAGGGGATGGGCAATTAAGAAATCAATATATTCAATTAAAGAGAGAAATGAAGAAAGAAATAAGAAAAGCAAAAAGGGATTATGAGGCTAATGTCACAAGGGATTCAAAGACTAACCCAAAAGGGTTCTTTCAGGTATACAGAAGTAAGATTAGGGACAAGATTGGCCCACATAGGAGTAACTCTGGCCAGATCACTGACAGTGATAAGGATATGTGTGAAATTCTCAATACCTACTTTCTCTCAGTTTTCACCAGGAAAATACTAGCGATATTCCTGAAATAATAGATTATGTAGAACAGGATAATAAACTATGAACGATTGCAGTAACTAGTGACATGGTCCTCAGACAAATAGAGAAACTAAAACCTAACAAATCCCCAGGTCCTGATGAACTGTTTGCAAGGGTGTTAAAGGAATGTAAAGAGGAACTTAGCATACCTTTGGCTAATCTCTTTAACATATCACTACAAACTGGCATAGTGCCTGATAAGTGGAAAATGGCAAATGTAATACCTCTTTACAAGGCAGGTGACAGGTACTTGGCTTCGAACTATAGACCAATAAGCCTTACCTCCATAGTGGGAAAATTTATGGAATCAATAATTGCCGAAGCAATTCGTAGCCATCTTGATAGGCACAGATTGATTAATGAATCTCAACACGGTTTTACAAAGGGGCGTTCCTGTCATACGAATTTACTAACATTTTTCACTAAGGTGTTTGAGGAGTTAGATCATGGTAATGAATATGATATTGTGTATATGGACTTCAGTAAGGCTTTCGATAGAGTTCCACATCAGAGGCTATTGAGGAAACTTAAGGCACACTGAATAGGAGGAGAAATTTTTTCCTGGGTAGAAGCATGGCTGGCAAATAGGCAGCAGAGAGTTTACATAAATGGGGAGAAATCAGAATGGGGGCACGTCACAAGCGGTGTTCCTCAGGGTCAGTGTTGGGCCCGTTGTTGTTCACAATTTACATAAACGACATAGCTGAGAGAATAAATAGCGACATAAGGAAATTTGCTGATGACACCAAAATAGGCCGTCGAATTCATTCTAATGAGGACACTAGAGCACTCCAGGATGATTTGAATAGACTGATGCAATGGTCGGAGAAGTGGCAGATGCAGTTTAATATTGGCAAATGCAAAGTTCTAAATGTTGGACAGTTTAATAGCCATGCCACATTTAAACTAAATAATGTAGATCTTAATACTTCTGATTGCGAAAAGGATTTAGGAGTTCTGGTTAGCAGTAATCTACAACCAAGACAACAGTGCATTAGTGTTCGCAATAAAGCTAACAGAATTCTTGGCTTCATATCTAGAAGTATAAATAATAGAAGTCCTCAGGTTGTTCTTCAGCTCTATATATCCTTGGTTAGGCCTCATCTAGACTATGTTGCTCAGTTCTGGTCACCGTATTACAGAATGGATATAAATGCTCTGGAAAACGTACAAAGGAGGATGACAAAGATGATCCCATGTATCAGAAATCTTCCCTATGAGGATAGACTGAGGGCCCTGAATCTGCACTCTCTCGAAAGGCGCAGAATTAGGGGGTATATGATCGAGGTGTATAAATGGAAAACAGGAATAAATAAAGGGGATGTACATAGCGTGTGCTTTCCTACATCCTTCCCGAATCTGAATTTTTCCAATTTGAAACCATTGCTGCGAGTCTTGTCTTGGCTGGAAATTTTCAGCACGTTATTTACATTCCCTTTATTTATTCCTGTTTTCCATATATACACCTCGACAACATCCCCTCTAATTCTACGCCTTTCGAGAGAGTGCTGATTCAGTGCCCTCAGTCTACCCTCATATGGAAGATTTCTGATACATGGGATCAACTTTGTCATCCTCCTATGTACGTTTTCCAGTGCATTTATATTCATTCTGTAATACGTTGACCAGAACTGAGCAGCATAATCTAAATGAGGCCTAACCAAGGATATATAGATTTGTAAAGTAAAAGGACACAAGTGCAACTAATGTGACATTTTATTGTGGCTTTATTTATATTATTATGGCTTTATCAAGCCATTACAAACAATACATGGACACAGAATAAAATGTCACATTAGTTGCACTTGTGTCCTTTTACTTTACATATTGTCGGTAATTCTACGAACTTTATTACAATATACAGATTTGAAGAACAGCCTAAGGACTTCTATTATTGATACTTTTAGATATGAAGCCAAGAATTCTGTTAGCTTTATTGCGAACACTAATGCACTGTTGTCTTGGTTTTAGATTATTGCTAACCAGAACTCCTAAATCCTTTTCGCAATCAGTAGTATTAAGATCTACATTATTTAGTTTATATGTGTCAAGATTATTTAACTGTCCAACATTTAGAACTTTGCATTTGTCAATATTAAACTGCATCTGCCACTTCTCCAACCATTGCATCAGTCTATTCAAATCATCCTGGAGTGCTCTTAGATTAGATTTTGCCACCGAAGTGGCTAGTTTATTGTGCACCCCATATCCATCCTGTGGACGGTAGCGCGAGAGCATATGGATACACAAAAGGCCTAGGAACTAGGCCCCAAAGGGTTAACAGGAATACATATGGATTTATATCTACATATCTATAGTTCACTTATCTGTTACAAGCAAATTTAGGAAATTTGCTTAGTATATCTGGTATCTTATTTTCATTAATAAGATATCTTGACATGTCACATAGGTTATTATACTGTCTGTCTCTGTATTCCTCAATGAGTGGACAATTAAGCACATAGTGTTCAAGAGAGTGACCATATGCCTGATCACATAATTTACATTTAGTTTGATCATCATCTGTGTGTCTCCCAAACTGCCAGAAGTACTTGTAACCAAGCCTAAGCCTGGCCACTACAACATCAGTCAGTCTGTTCACATTGCAAGTTGCTCCATAAACATACTTATCTACGTTCATGTTATCATAGTGGGTTATAGATCTACTCAGGCTTCTAACTGCATTCCTATAACAATCATTTTCATTATTTACTTCTCTCCTAATATTATTCCTAATGCTAGACACAGTTATACCAAAGTTATATTCTACATTCTCCTTCTGGATACTCTTCTTGGCTAACATATCAACTTTATCATGAAGGAGTAATCCAATGTGTGATGGGATCCATAGCAATTGTACATTAATTCCTTTGTCCCTAATTTTTGAGTATCTATACCTGGCTTCCCCAATGAGCATGTTGTTGGAGTCATTATATGAGCCAAGAGCCTTCAATGATGACATAGAATCAGTAATGATGATAGAGTCAAGCTCAGTGTCATAGGTTAGCTTTAGCGCCATTAGGATTGCAAACAATTCAGTTTGCAGTGTAGACGCCCAGTTGTTAATTCTTATGCCTAACTCAACAAATTTATTATCGTTCTTAACTAGGGAGGTGGCAACAAGAGCAGATGCAGCCCTGCCAGAAGACTCCTGTTTAGATCCATCAGTGTATATAACTTGTGATAACTTATTACTACCAGCTAGGTGAGAAATTTCTTCTTGAGCAGTTGCTCTAACAAGAGATTTAAGGAAGGGATTACTAGCAATGAGCTTCTTGGGAGGGACTTGTAGGTATGTGATATTAAATGAACACATCTTCCATGGAGGGGTGAAATGCTCTTGTTGCCTACAGTGATACAGTTCATGCAGGTTATAAAACTTAATGCAATTGCACGTTTTCACAATCCATTTAGATCTGTGTGTATTTACCTCTAGACACTTGGTAAGATTCACTGTGACAGTGTCTGGTTCGTTTCTCAACATTCTAATACCGAGTACAGTGTTAATTTCAACAATCCTATCACTGATACTAGAAATACCAAGCTCCTTCCTCATGTTAAGAACTTTTGTAGATCTGGGACAGCCAAGAATAATCCTGAGAGCTTCATTTTGCATTAACTCCAAGGGTCGGAGAGAACTTTCTCTAGCTAATATCAACATGGGAGCAGCATAATCAATTAAGGACCTAACATAGGCTATGTACATCATTCTCACGATTCTCACATTAGCACCATAGTTGGGATTGTAGCCAGCAACAGCTTTGAGAGCATTTAGCCTAGCTTTACATTTCTTGTTTAGTTGTGGTATAGTGGATTTGTTAAAGGGTACATCTACACCAAGATATCTGTAAGTTTTAACGTAGCTAATGATTTCACCCTGCAAATAGATGGGTGGGGGATGTCGTTTGCTTGTTAATATCTTTGTTTTAGAGGAAGATATTATGAGGCCTAGTCGATTACAAATTGCTTGAACTTCATTAAGAATGGTATTCATCTTCTTATGCCCTGTTGTATGGATCATGATATCATCAGCATAGCTTATAGCTATATGTTTAGGTGAGGCAGGTAGAGCATTTAGGAGAGCATTAATCAGAATATTAAATAGCATGGGACTAAGAACTCCTCCCTGCGGTGTACCTAAAGACATTTCTTTAGAATCACTTCTGAAGCCTTGGTAAAGGACAGAGGATACTCTATTTGACAGGTATCCTATTATCCAGCAGAGTAAGCTACCACCAATATTCATTTTGGCTAGTTCATGTAGTATAACGGTTCTGTTCGCAATATCAAATGCAGATTTTAGATCAAGAAAAGTGGTAAAACTAGTAGAGGTGTGTGCAGTGAGAAAGGTGGAAATACAGTTCTGCACACTTTTACCTTTCATGAACCCATAGAGGTAGGGGGAAAGTTGATGTCTGATTCTGTAGTACAGTCTGTTAAGCATCATTCTTTCAAAAGTTTTACAAAGACAACTAGTTAAGGAGATCGGCCTAAATGTATCAGGCTGTTGGGGCTTAGGGATAGGCACAATGAGACTATTGGTCCAGGAAGTAGGAAGAACGCCCTCAATGTAACTGAGATTATACAGTGCCAACAAAGGGTTATCAGGCACGTGCCTTAGAGTTCTGAGAATATCATAGGTTATACCATCCTCTCCAGGAGCAGTTGATCGACCTTTGGTTAATGCATTATCTAATTCATACTCGGTAAAGAGGCAATCACTCTCATCAATATTTTGGCTCATAAAATTAATCAGTTTCAACATTTCTTCAGAAGTACTCTCTAAATTTTTTCTAATATGAGATGGAAGGCTTTCATGCCTGGATGTTTTGGACCAGTCATTTATGAGGTCATTTGCTTTTTCAAGAGGAAAGGGATGAGCAACATTGCCAGTCTTTTTCCTGGTTATTTTATTTATACCTTTCCAAGCCAAACTCAAAGGGGTGGACCTATTTAATCCACTAACAAACTGTTCCCATTCCTGTTGCCTAAGTTCTTCCTTTCTATTCCTTGCATTTGTTAGTGCAGCTTGGAACGTTCTGAGCAGGTCTGGGGTTCTACATTCACGGTATGCTTTACCAATCCTCCTAGCTGCATGTGTTAGATTGCGCAGCTGTGGATCATTATAGTATTTACATTGGTTTTTATTGTTATTTATAGTGGAGGGTCTTTGTTTCCTATTCCTGCCCACTTGATCTGTGAGAACACTCTCAATAGTGGTAATTAAATCATCATTAAATTTTTGTGTGCCAATGGGCTCGTAATTCTTATACCATTGATCCAAGTGGTTAATAAAGTTGTCTCTGTGTTCTGGTTTGAGAATAAGTTTCCTCCTTCTGTATTTAGCTCCTTGATTGCTGGAGATGTGATCAAGATTGACAGTTGTTAGTCTTGGGAAGTGATCAGATAGAAGATCATCAACTATGACAGAGTCATGCATCGTATATGATGTATTAAATCCAAGACACAGATCTAGTATGCCACCATATATGTGAGTAGGCTCAGTAGTGCCCACAATTCGAACATTATCATGCTCATTTAGCAATCTCACTAGTTTAGTTCCATTGGTGTTTGTTATAGACCCACCAATATTCTTATGTCTGGCATTAAAATCTCCAAGAATGATGGTAGGTTCACTATTGATGCGATCTGGTAAAGCATCAGGTCGAAGCTGGTTCGCTGGGGCATAGAGATTAAAAATGTTTATGGAAAAATCGCCTGCATATACTTTGACACCATGATACTGCATGTTAACTCGACTCTGCAAGGAAAGGAGTGAATGTGGCAAGTTCTTTCTGACATACATCACACAACAGTTGGTTGACCTTAGGTTATAAGCTGCATATCCAGGCAAGTTTGGTGGAGGTGCTCCATCTTTCAATCTACATTCCTGCAAACAGATGACATCAATATTCTTGGTTGCACTAATATGATGTAAGTCAGGCAACCGCTTCCTGATGGAAGCAATGTTCCATGAAAAGATTTGTAATGTATCCATTGTAGTGAGTTATTACAATCTCTTGCTCATAAGATGGTAAAACTATTATGCTTTGACTACAGTGTGCAGATACTTAAGAGCAAATAGCATAGTTTGTACGTCTTTATCTTCAGGACCTTTATTTTTAAGCATTTTTCGGCATTTTGGCAGCCAGTTAAAAGGCAAGTCTTGAAGGCAAGAGTTATGGGCTTCTTTCTCACAAATTGCTGGAAGCTGAACGGAGATTGCTGCACTTTTGACATCATCACCATGCTCAAGAGCATCATCCTGATTACATATATTTATTAAACTTGTCAGGATCTGTTCAAGATGCTCAATTTTTTTCTGGAAATTTGTTATAATATGAGGAAGGTCAGGCGAATCCAATGCCTCTCCGGAGGATGGCACTTCTGGGTTAGTGCTTTCTTTAACACCTATCACCTTAACAGGTACCATGGTTACATTAGTGTTCTCTGTTTCATCATTCATTGCAGGTAGGTCCTGTGCATCTGACTCATCTCCAATTTCCAGGGAGGTTACCTGTGTGGTGTCCGTCTGACTGTTGTAGTTGTGTGTATTGGGAGAAATGACAAACTCATCCCCATATTCAGGTGTAGCCATAGGTATCAGTAGTGGCAGACCAGTAGTTCCATATGTGCTAGCAGGGATGGCTAGCTCCTCCACAGCTGGTGTGTGTGATGGCATTCTGGGATCACCAGAATCCTTTGCAGTGAGGTGGGGTTCTTGCACACTTTGCAGAGGTTCAGTCTCAGATCTGGCTGTGGTAGACTGGATGGCCCCATCTTCAGTTACCATTAAAGGACTGTTATCAGGTTTACATCGAAGGTTGTTTGGGTTCTGACTGCAGTCCTTGTGGGAAACTGTAACCCCAACTTCTTTACAGTTAATACACTTAAATTTTTGGCTGTCAGGGCCTACTGTGCATTCTCTAGTGGAATGTTTCCCAGCACACTTACCACACCAAGAATGTAGTATTCCACAGTCTACTGCAACATGGCCATAGTGCTGGCATTTGTAACACCTACGTTTAGGGGGTAGGTACACTTCGATGTTTAGGAAACGTAAACCATGCACCCAGATATTCCGGGGGAGGGGCACAGGACCCACCCAACTGGCAATAATTTGGGATTTTCCTTTAAGTCTTTTAGGCTTGATGATATGCTCACTTAGAGTCAGATGGGATGGGTCCATGCAGAGAGGGTATCCAAAGATTATGATACTGACCCATTTTTTAAAGTGGTGAGTGTCTGATGGAGGTCGGAGCAGCTTAATATCCCCATAAGGTGTACTAAGTAGATCATTGATCAGTTCTTTATTCTGTTCCACAAACACAAAGTTGTGTGTGTTTTTCCTAAATTGGATCCTTGAGTTAGGATGCTTGTTTACAGCTTCCATTAGCCATGCACACTTAGCAGGCAGCGGGGTGTTGTCAGGGAAGTTCAGCTTAACACATTCTTCCTTTGAAGAAAGACTTCTTGCAGCCTCTGTGCACCAAGGACGTTTAGTATCACATTGTGTACGAGTCAAGTGAGTCTGACTACGTCGACGCTCTAGCCCTTTCTCACTTTTTCTCTTTTGTTTACTTTTAAAGGTCTGGAAGCTATCATCATTTCCATCACCTGCAGAAATAGGTTCCTCTATGACAGTTGCCATGTTTGCCAGTGATGATATCTGGTGTAAGACTCACAACACAAGAATTCCTCGCTTATCTTTCCCTTATAGCTTATGCAAGAGCAAATATTCACTACAAAGTCAGAAGTCCAAAATAGATCACAAGACACAAGTGCTCAAGTTCAATGAACACCTCCAACCATACTCAACCCAGACCACCACCACTCAATACGACACACACCCCACCAAAAACACACTCAGAGACCTCTTGTATGTGTGTTAATAATATGGTACATATAATGATATAATGGATGGTACAGGCGAGGTCTTACACCTTATCACAAGGGCCTTACAAGCCAGAGTAGAAACATTGGACGTGTTTCTTTCCACCTGTTGTCTATGTTCCCCATCAGTAAAATGGGTACCTGGGTGTTAGTCGACTGGTGTGGGTCGCATCCTGGGACACTGACCTAAGGAGGCCTGGTCACAGACCGGGCCGCGGGGGCGTTGACCCCCGGAACTCTCCAGATAAACAGGCGAGGTCTTACACCATATCACAAATTACAGAGAGAGAGAGAAAGTAGGTAATATTGAGCATAAAATTAGAATTCTGACATACATCACATTAAACATGAGGTTCAAATTCAATGATAACTTCCACTTGAGTTAGTTCAGGCTACTGCCACCTAATGTACCTCACTGAAATAATAATATAGCAGACATCACAATGAATGCTGAAGACAACCTCTTACCCCAACCATAGATTGTAAACAGTATTACTAAAAAAAAAAAAAAAAAAAAAAAAAAAAAAAAAAAAAAAAAAAAAACTAGGTAATGTTACAATGACAATGAGATAAATCACTCTGGTCGACTTCCTTGGTCCATCCTGGGTAACTCACACGTTACTATGTTATACATGTATGCAAGCATAAGTGTGCAGCTGTAGATAGATGAACCAGTACCTAAACAATCTCACTTACACACGCGTTACTATGTATGACAAGTGTTACCAAGTACACCAAGTGTACACTTTATCACTTAGAATACACTTGTGTTGATGTAAATATAGGTGAGAGTGGTACACCGCTGGTCGTAATAAACACACTGAACTTCTCAAGGTCACACACTAGGCCCAGCTTCTGGAGTGACCAGCGTTTTAATGTGTTTATTATGTGTCAGTGCGTGTCTGCAGTCATTAAATTGGTGTATCAGAAGTTAAACACTACAATCCAGTTGATCAAATAGTCTAAAACAATTTACACAATGTATAACTAGAAGTATAATGATTGCAAATTGTTACTATTACAATTTTAACTAGGCGCTAGACCCACTAGATGAGATGGCAAGGAACATAGATGTTAACAGGCTGACTCTTGCTTAACACAGTTGAAAGGTAACCGAATTACTCAAGAGAGAAAGTATTCATGAAACTGAACATTATGCAGCAGTAAGCTTGTTCACAGTAAAAATACAAAGCATAAGTTACACACTCACACCACAGATGAACACTGCAATTTGAAATATTACTGGGAATTTAGCAGTAAAGTTTCAGTCTGAACGAGAAAATGTATTAGAAAACACAACAATGACACTAGGACAAGCAACTTAACTATGTAACCGTATTTAATAGTTCAGTTACACTGAGCAGAGCATGTATTACACTGATTTATCAAATGTAAGGAGTCACTACACTGAAGTACACTCTGAGCCTTTTAAAGTCTTAATACAGGCTCACAAATGACAATTAACTGTTGGGGAAAGCAGCACTTAACACTTCTAGCACACGTATGACAGATGAATGTTCACTGTGTACAAGCCAATCACCACAAGCTTACTATGTTTATAAGTGAACCTCTGGCATGTCCCACTCAAAATGTCAGCACTGCAATGCTCGTCAAATTGTTCTCAAGCCACTACAGGAAACACTGGTATGCCAGCAGCACTGCAGAACGTATACAGACATGCTGGGCCCTAGGACAGCTATAACTGCAGGCTGCCTTAGCTTGTTCTGGCTAGCTTTTAGTGCTGCCCTCAAGCTTGCTTGACTGTGCTCACCAAGCCCGCGCCAACCACCCGGACACCTGCTTGCAGCAGGCAGGCAGGCACACAGGAGACACTCGCAAGATGAGCGGAGTGCGGCACAGAGGACACGGGCACTCAAGCACCCATGTGGTCTGGCAAAAACCGCCTCTAGACCACAAGCAAATAGAGGCGAACGGCTGAGTTCCAAATCGAGGAAGGAGAAGGGACAAGGAAAGGATATTCACCTCGCTAGACACAGGCAATATGGGTGTAGTGGCCTGCAGGTCGCAGTGCAATTTTCAAGGTCATTCACTGGGCCCACAGTCGTCTCGAGAGTTACCAACCCTGTACTACTTGTTAATTACTCCAAACCCGCAGCACTTAACACATCTAGCACACGTGTCTTGGAATGACAGACAAATTTTCACTACATAAGAACTAGTTCTCACAACACCGAAGGTACGGCCGGAACACTGTAGAACGTTCACAAAGGCATTCTGGGATTCAGAACAGATGTAGCCTTGGCCTTCACTGGCTGGCTTGGAGCGCTGTTTGGCCTGGATCAGCTAAACTCGCCCTTATCCCATATGTAGATAATGACGACGAGTTAAGGGATACCGGTGAATAGGAAAGTCGAGGAAGGGACATTCACCTCACTAGACACATGCAGTATGGGTGTAAGTGGCATGCGGGTCTTATAGTGCCATTTTCAAGGTCACCCAGCAGGCCAGACATTCCTCACTCATTTTAAGCCTACGTAGGTACTGATGGTAGCACAATGTCCTAAGTCAGCGTAATCCACTCATGCAAATAGTTACAACAAATCTGCAGCACTTGCGGAACTCACATATTCGAGTACCAGCGGGGCAGCAAAATACACCTCTACACTGCACGTCGTTGATAGAGGCGAACGGCTGAGTTTAAAGGCGGAGAGTTGGGGATACAGGAGAACAGCAGGGGTAACTGAGCACGCACATTCGCCTTTCTTCACATAGTCAATATGGGCGAAAGTCTCAGGCAGGTGATGCAGTGCCTCGCTCAAGGTCACAGGCTGAGGCAGACTTCTCAAGAGTTACCAAACACTGCAATACTCGTACAAATTGTTACTCACTCCAAACTTGCAGAACTTCTAGCACACGTGTCTTGGAGTGAAAGACGAATTTTCAGTGTGTGGACACCTGGGTTACCAACTCACGTAGGACTGCACACTCGTCGTTATTCCTCAGGTTGGTAAAGCGATGAGTTGTGAGCATTTTGAGAGGCACGAGTAGCAGTGGACTAGCAAAATTCGCCTCTACACTGTATGTTGATAGAGGCGAAAGGCTGAGGTCAAATGAAAGGCAGAGGGGAAGCAGAGGCCTGTGAGGGCCTTTGCAAAAAGGAAAACTATTTCCAGTGTTTCACTAGGTATATCCTTAGTCACAGCTTGCACATAAGAGTTCTCACAACACTGAAGCTGTCTTCCAACAGTAGGAGTTTTAATGATGACTTATCAGTCGGGAGAAATGGGTAGGCCTGCGAATTAGTAGGTCCAGATCCCCAGCACACGTCTACTCCCCTCTACCACTCAGCCGAGACTGTCTTCTTTAAGTTAATTTTAAGCCTGCCCATAATGCTCTGCTTACAAGGGGCTTTTGGCATGTACACCCAACTACTATAATTCCTTGTGCACCTATGTATCATGTCCAAATAAAAATTATTATTATTATTATTATTATTATTATTATTATTATTATTATTATTATTATTATTATTATTATTTCTGGCGTAAAAGTTAGCAACACAGTAGTTGATAGGAATTAGCGACGCTGGAGACTTGTGGTAACTCGTCGATGTAATAAACAGTATATGGTTATAAATGAATATTTACCCACAAATTTGTTGTAACAGAGGCGATGGTAGATGAGTTGTCCTCTTCTGTATTTAATATTTGACCTAAATCTTTGAGTAATGGACCCGATATTAAATATTCAAGAAAAATTGTATTGTGTTGACCTTCTTCTCTGACGAATAATACCTGGGATAATTCTGTCTCTCTGTGTCTTTCTCACTCTGTCTGTCTGTCTGTCTTTGTGTCTGTGTGTCTGTCTCTCTTTCTCTCTCTCTCTCTCTCTCTCTCTCTCTCTCTCTCTCTCTCTCTCTCTCTCTCTCTCTCTCTCTCTCTCTCTCTCTCTCTCTCTCTCTCTCCCTCTCTCTCTCTCTTTCCATCAGTAAGTTCACTAATTTTTTCTTGAGAAGTCATAATGGTAGGTAGCAATCTTTTAAACAAAAGAATGGCAATATATAAGTATTAGAATGCCTTACATAAATCTTATATACTACTACTACTACTACTACTACTACTACTACCACTACTACTACTACTACTACTACTACTACTAGTACTACTATTACTACTGCTGCTGCTGCTACTACTATTACTAGCTAATGTATTAACACTGGAACTGGAGTCCTGCAGCAAATGGTTAGTAGACAACAAACTATCATTACACCTTGGGAAAACTGAAGCCATTCTCTTTGGCACGAAACATAAACTGAGAATGGTAAATAATTTTAATGTCCAGTGTAATGGGGAGCCCATCACTTTGGTTTCATCAGTAAAATATCTGTGAATCCCCTTTGACCCATGCATGTCAGGAGAATTGATAGGGAACAGTGTAGTAAAGAAAGCGAATGCCAGACTGAAGTTCCTGTATAGACAAGCACAGTGTCTACCTACTGAGGCTCGCAGGACCCTATGTCTAGCCCTTATACAATGTCATATGGATTACGCTTGCTTTTCTTGGTACTCTGTCTTGACAAAAAAAAAATGAAAGATAGACTGCAAATCACTCAGAACAAAATAATAAGATTCATCATAGGGCTAGGACCAAGAGAGCATGTAGGCCAGGATGAAAACAGCAGTTGGATATGCTGAATATTGAAGACAGAGTAAAACAACTGAAGTTAATTGCCTCCAGGCCCGGTGGCCTGGTGGCTAAAGCTCTCGTTTCACACACGGAGGGCACGGGTTCGATTTCCGGCGGATGGAAACATTTCGACGCGTTTCCTTACACTAGTCCTGTTCACCTAGAAACAAATAGGTAAGTGGGTGTTAGTCGACTGGTGTGGGTTGCATCCTGGGGGACATGATTGAGGACCCTAATGGAAATAAGTTAGACATTCCTCGATGACGCAGTTCCTGGGTGGCTAAATCTCTGGGGTTAAAAATCAGAAGAAAATCTTATCTTAAGGTAAATCATGTTTATAAAATTGCTCACAGTGTCCAGAATATCTTGCTGTCAATTTTGTCAAGGTTAGATACCAAAGCAATCATAGTACCAGGGAGAGAGAGCACAACTTTGTAGTACCCACAGTCAGTGGCCAGGCTTCAAACACCTTTTATTGTACAGCAATAAAGGAATGGAACAGACTGCCTGCACATGTCAAAGCCAGTCATAGTATGAACCAGTTCAAGAAGAGTGCCAAAAGGTGTCTGATGAATGTAGCTACAGAAAGGGAGGGGAATGATTTTCTATTTTTTAGCTAACATACGTGTAAATTTTACCTTATTCCTAGTAATGACCCTCGTATTGTAGATAGTCTTTTTAGTATGATAATAAGATGTTATCTTCATTATAGAATAATAAGAAAATATTATAACCTTTATATTATAATAATAATAAGGTAAAAGGACCCCAATGGAAATAAGTCACTTTGTCTGAGTTTTTTGTGTTATCCCAGGTTCTCTACAGTATGCTGCCATGTATGATAACCTATGTAACTGTATTTGTGTTAACCTTATTTACTTACTTACTATTACTACTACTGCTATTACTACTGCTACTACTAATAATAAAAATAATAATAATTTCGTATTTTGTTATTTTCGAGTGTCTGTTCTTTCAAGAAATTCACCAGCGTTCTCACACTAAGGATAAATACACATATACAGCAACAAAGATGAAGTGAAAAAAAAGTGAGCACCCAGTTCCAGCGGGAAACTAAAGGAAAAAGGATATAATAATCTAACTTAATAATTTACTACCAACGTCTGCTCGTTGTTAACAAAACAGAAAGACCTAAGCTTTTGACATAAGTAAGCAAAATACGATAATTATCTTTAAGAACATTATTTCTGGGAGGTTCTAGTTTTCAGAGTAGTGTCATGTGTAGTATGAGGCTTCTTCTGATGACCAGAGCTTTGGTAAGATGGGGAAGGAAGAAGGATGGGTAAGGATGGAAATATTGGAAAAGGGTGGGAGGGGGAGGAGAGGTAGGATATAAAAGGTAAGTGGCCCAACCACTTTGGTGCAATTTAAAAAGTGTATGAGAATTGATAAGATATTCTTTAAGGGGTATAATACTAACCCATCAGAGTCACATAGATATAATAGGTATATAACTACATGACTCTGAATTGGTAGTAATTATACAATTTGCAATTGCTTTTTTTTTTTTTTTATTTTTTTTTTTTTTTTTTTTTTTTTTTTTTTTTTCGCGATTGCACAAAGGATATTTATACGACAGGAAAGGCAATGATTTTCTGGCCCGTTTATAATTTCGTGACAATAGCTTCTTAATGGTGGTGTCCAACAATAGTCAATAGCATAATTTTACATTAGAAAGTTATTTAAGATGTCTCCCTAATTGGGGGCGATGATTTTCAGTATACATAGAAGGGTTCTGGTTGTATCCAATCTTCTTCATCAGGTAAGTTGCTCAAAATCATGGGTCGAGGGTAATCATCTTTATGAATAAAACGACGAACCCTCTGTGGGAGAGTCATTCTTTGAGTCCTGTGAGGTGGAGTATTAATGGTGTAATCGGTGGTATTTATCACTTGTATAGGATGTTCTCTATCTGGCATGTATATTTCTTGCATTGTATAAAGTTGTTTCTTTTTTAGGGTGTCAAGGCGTACATTTATGGCAGTAATATCTTGTTGTGTGTGTAAATCTGCCATTTTAACTCTGTCTCTCCTCCTAGTATCGGTAATAAAGCGAAGAGCTCTATTCTGGACCCTTTGTAACCGTAGCATGTTGGTCTTTGTTGTTAATGACATTGGGACACAAGGGTATTCGAGTATAGGTCTTATTATCATTTTATACAGATGTTTTTTGACATGTTGAGGGGCTTGATTGAATCGAAAGAGTCTGCTAAGACCAGCTTTGGCTGTGTTGATCTTTTTAGTTACATGAGATGTTGAGTGGAGCAGCCTGTCTATTTCATATCCCAAGATCTTGTTAGGGTTTCTAATGGCTACAGGTGTACCTCTGATGGAGATACCTCCTTTATCTTCGATGGTTGATGCAAAACATCCTATCGTGCTAACAAGAACCTTATCAGGATTAGTAGTAATTCTCCATTTCTTCTCCCAATTAGATGTTCGACGAAGTTCAATATTCATTTTTTCTATGACTCTCTCATACTTGTATTTTCCTGTTACTGGAGTTGATGAGACGACATGAATAACATCATCTGCAAACTGTGTCACAATTGTGTCTTTAAACTCTGGTTGAGGAAGGTCATTCACATAAATGTTAAACAGAATTGGACTGAGACAAGAACCTTGTGGGACACCAGCAGTCGGTATAAAAGGTTCTGTCGACTTGCCATGAAAGGTGGGAATGATTTTTCTTTGAGTTAAGAAATTATAAATTACTCTGAGAAAAGTCCAGTTATGGTCTGGTAGGTCAATGAGTTTGTATATAAGGCCATCATGCCATAAGCTATCAAAAGCTTTATGAACATCTCTGGTGGCAATTAAGGCAAGATTGCCCTGCTGTTTTAGACTTGCTACAGTGTCAAAAATAACATTTATTGCATGATTGGTGCATAAGTGTTCTAAAGCCAAATTGTTTTTCAGTAAACAAGTGATTAAACTCCATATAGTAATTCAATCTGTTGGAAATGATTTTCTCAAGAACTTTTCCAGTGACTTCAAGTAAAGATATAGGTCTATAGTTCCCAGGTTGGTGGATGTCCTTATTGGGCTTAGCAAGAAAGATCATCCTAGCAGTCTTAAAAACAACTGGAAAATGTCCTGAGGCCAAGATGGCATTAAAGATATTTACCAAGGACTGTTTGCAATTTCTAGGTAGGTACTGTATTTGTTTCATTGTTATTCCAGAGAGGCCAGGGGCTCTATTTCTCATTCTTCCAATAACCTGACTTATCTCTAGTAATGTAATAGGTCTAGTAAGCGGGTGGGTATCTTCAAGAGTTGAAGTATCGATGGTAGGTAGTGGTTGTAGATCATCCAAGTTCTCATCTCTCCATTCATTTACTAACTGATAATGATTATTATTAAATTGACGACTGTTATTGTGAGAGAGAATTTTCTCCCATACATCACCCATCAAATTAGCCTGGTCCTGTGGATCGTCAAGTTTAATTTCAACATCTTCATCATCCTCATCAGTGAAGGTATGAACTAGGTAGTTAGGAACCTTGTGCTTTGCCCCTAAAAGTTGTCGGATCTTACTCCAAAATTTTGCTGGTTCACGTTTATATTGATTAGCTTGAAGAACTAGAAATTTCCATATGTCTCGTTTGTGTTGACTAATCATGTTAATTAATTCGTGCCTTAATCGGTGCAGTGTAGCTGCTGGTGGTTGTCGCGTTTGAAGATGCCTTCGACATTCTGCTTGATAATTTCTTAAAGTGTCTCTAATTTCTCTAGTAGGTTTATATTGTTGGTATATCTTTGTGGAAGCTAATTGGCAAGTTGCATTAGTAGCTTCAATTATTCGATTGTGCAGGGACCTGATTGCATCATCAATTGCAGTGGAAGGTAGATTTTCCAATGACACAATTTCATCATCACCCAGATATGCCCTGAAGGGGTCAAATCCTAGGGTGTTAAGATTGGGTTTAGGAGGTACAGGTATTCTAAATGGAGAAGTTTGTAGTTGTATTATAACAGGGATATGGTCAGATCCTACATTTCCACCAGGAGATATACGACAATGAAAGATGTCACAGTCTCTGTTTGTCAGTACAATATCTGGTGTTCCTGGATGAGGTCCAATGTACGATTTGAAGAATGGGCCTTGAAATGACAAGTTTCTAGCTGTCATGATATTAAAGAGTTGTTTTCCTTTTAAGTCACCCAGTGGAATACCAGCTCCACAGTTGAAGAGGGCAGGGTGATGAGCATTAAAATCTCCAGCTAGAATTGTTGGAATATTTCTGCTTAATATCCTATGTAGAGGAATTGACTCTATATATGGCTGTCTCGGGGGAAAATATCCAGTTACTATCACTAGTTGTCCATGAGACGTTGTCATTTCTATTGCAAGAATGTTATCTTCATCAACATGAATATTTTTAAATGTATATCCTAATTTAACCAAGATGGCTACACCACTATACGGTCCTCTCGATTTCTCCACAGTACAGTATCCACGTAATTTAATATGTTGATCAACTCTTGCAGCTGTCTCGTTCAAAAGTATAACATCAGGATTGTAGTTATGTAGTTCAACCTCAAGAAGGTAACGGTTATTAAAGAAATGTTGAACATTAAGTTGGAAAATTGTAATCCCCATTATTTCTTATTCTTCGGTCGTACACTGCGTTCTGAACGCCTGCGAGTAATGTCATGTGTTGTATCTACACTATTCCTGCTGGACTCATCAATGGGAAGAGGGAACTTTTGCGTGGATGCTTGTGTATTAAAAATGCCATCATCTTCACTAGAGGCAGTAATATTAACAGACTCATTAGAATCGTTAGAGTCGTCAGAGTCATCATCATAAAACTGAGGTATGCTATTCTCAGTTTCAGGAAGCAGAGGCTCGTGAGAGTTAATGGGAGACTGTGTAGGCTCCAAGGGAATATTAGATAGGCAAGGTGAGTTACCTTGGGAAAGTTCCTGTTCAACAGGATCAGCTACAATAGCGAGAAAGTAGGCACCACTTTCTGGGGCATTGTTATGTTCAGGTGTTGACTTATCGGGTTGAGAGGAGTTGACAACCTGGGTTTGCGAGGTGGGCGATCCCTGGGCCAGGGATGACTTAGGCTTATTTTTAGATGTAGAGTATGGTACATACTTCTTGTTATGAGAAGGCTGGGTCATAATGGCCTTCACATTTTCAGGGATAATGATGGGAGTGATCCCATTAGCCTTTAACAGATCATTTAAAACACGAGAGCAGAGTTGAATATCACCACCTGCTGTGTCTTTGGCCACCAAGTACATTAGTTGTGCTCTCGTTATATCCCCGTCTGTGGATACCTGAGACACATGAGATGCGACTGAACCTTGTTGTTGTGTCTGTTGTAAGTGAGGGTTAGATTGGGGCGCTCCAAGAGGGGCAGAATTCCAAACATTGGAACCATTGGTAGAGACCTGAGGAGTCCCACTTGATCCAGGCAGAGCTGGGAAGGAAGTTTGGGACATGGTTGGCGGTGTCTGGGGAGTGGTCTTCTTAGAAGTGGATAGTTTCTTGGCGTCAAGAATTTTCTGCATTTCCTTTTTTCTTTCAGGACAAATAGCAGAAACAGCAGAAACAGAGGACACATTTAGGTGTATTTTTATTGGTACAATCACGATACGAATGTTGGCCAGAGCAAATGCTACAAATTTGCCCTTGTGTACTGCATTTGTTGTTGTTATGACCAAAGGCATAACACTTGAAACATTGTGTCACACTGACAAAACGTTCCATAGAAATTTGGTCAGATGTGCATCTGGTATTGAAACATTTGAAGCCATTTTGACACACAAGTTTGGCCTCCTCAGGTGTCTCGAGTATTAATTTTAAAGTTACCTTATTGTTGTTGTGATTCGAGAATTTGTGTGCTTCTACAGCCCTAAGGTCAGAATTCTCGGCATTAATGTTATCAACAATTTCATTAACAGTGCTTTGTTTCATAAAACTGTTGATTCTGGCCACAAACACAGTCCTCTGAGCTTGATAGCTGTCAGGTGCAACTGGGATAACACCAGAAGTCTTCAGTTTATCCAAGACATCATGCTTTAGGAGTTGAAGTAACTCTTCTTCCGAAGAGAGGAGAAGTACTGCTCCAGCGTAGGTTTGAAAAACATCCACTGGAGCAACAGTTGAATTGGAGCAAATACAATTGAGAATGTCTTTCATGGACATTTGATTTCCAACAATGCGTAATCTTACACGAATCCTCACCATGATGCCTGGGAAGGTGCATCTGGCAGAGGAGTTGCTTAACAAAAAGGTATCTTTCCTTAATGTTAGCCTAACATCCTATTTCAGCTGACTTATGAAGGTCAGCCCCTAAGATAGCCTACCCTCGAGTAGTGAGGGGAAAGGGCCCAAGGCAAAGATCGGCTGGATTTTAAAAAACCACACGGGCTACCAGATGGTCAAAATGCCTTGTGTTAACTCGCCAAAGCGAAGTTGCCGAAAAATAAGAAGATAGGACAGTCAGAAGGATAGCAATGTATGTAGTGTGTTAAGTGTGTGGGCCAGTGTTGTTGTATGGGTGAGGGGAGGATGGGGAAGGATGGGGGGATGGGGATGAGAGGGGTGAACAAGCAAGCAAGTCACCGCCTTACCCTCTTGATGGGATGGGGCTCGAAGTGACTGCAAGCAAGTCTCCTCTCAGCTCTGGTGAAGAACTACTCAGGATAACCCAAGTAAATTCTCGAGCAACAGTGTTCAGAGTTGCTCAGCTGAAGAGCTGGAACGACGACGTCTTCTCTCCACGGTGGCTGGGCTGCAACCTTGTCAGTATGAGGCAGGAGGCATCCAACCAGTTGCTTGACTCTCTACGTTTGTGTCTGTGTGTGTACTCAACTAATTGTGGTTGCAGGGGTCAAGTCAAAATTTCTTGCCCCGCCTCTGCACTGGTCGCTACTAGGTCCACTCTCTCCCTGCTCCATGAGCCTTACCATACCTCTTCTTAATGCTCTGTATGGATCTTGCTTCCATCACTTCACTCTCCACATCATTCCACTTCCTGACAATTCAATGACTGAAGAAATACTTCTTAACATACCTGTGAATCATCTGAGTTTTCATCTTTCAATTGTGACCCCTTGTTGCTCTGGAGCATCCTGTTTCTGTCAACCCTGTCAATTCCTCTCTGTATTTTATATGTCGTTATCATGTCGTCCCTATCCCTCCTGTCCTCCAGAGTCGATTTTCCAAAACGTCTCCTCGTAGGATACGCCCCATAGCTCCTGGACTAGTCTTGTGGCAAACCTTTGTACTTTCTCTATTTTCCTGATGTGCTTGACCAGTTGTGGGTTCCAAACTGGTGCTACATACTCCAATATGGCCCTGACGTATACGGTGTACAGAGTCTTGAACGATTCCTTAATGAGGTATCGGAATACTTTTCTTAGGTTTGCTAGGCCCCCATATGCTGCAACATTTATTTGGTTAACTTGCGCCTTATGTGATGTGCTCGGTGTTATACTCACCCCAAGATCCTTTTTCTTGAGTGAGGTTTGCAATGTTTGGCACCATAGACTGTACTCCCACTGTGACCTTCTTTGCCCTTCCCCGATCTTCATGGCTTTGTACCTGATGGGGTTATACTGCAGGAGCCTGTCCAGATGCCTTTGCAGTCCTGTCTAATCCTCATCCAATTGAACTCCTCTCATTAGCTTTATATCATCTGCGAACAGGGACACTTATGAGACTATCCCTTTCTTCATGTCATTCACATACACCAGAAACAGCACCAGTTTAGATGGATATGTTGCAGATTGTTGTTAGTGGCGTACACACGGCACCTGTGCACCCTCAGGACCCAAAAAGAGGTGTTGTCAGGTCCCACCGCCTTTGGGGTATCTAGTTCACTTAGCAGCCTCTTCACTCCCTCCTCGGTTGTATGTATTGTGTCCAACACTTGATGGTGTACCCCACTTATCCGTCTTTTCTAGTATGTAGTGCCTTGTTTCCATTCTGTTCCTTCTTTTTCATTTTCTCAAATCTGTCCGGATGGAAAGATCACATCAGTTATCATCCCCGTGAGCTTCGTTTCCGTGAATGCTATGATATCTGGGGATGTCTCCATGATTCTTTCATGCCACTCCTCAAATTTATTTGTTATTCTGTCTACATTAGTGTATCATACCTTCACCTTGTTTTTTAATACTGTGGTGTAGGGGGTTTAAGGTAGGAAGAGCAGGAGATCTGGCAAGATGCTATGGGGAGCCTGCTGTGAAGGTGGAGTTCGTGGTGGGGGATGGGGATTGTGGGTATAGAGTTTAGGTTGTTTTGGGTTAGTTTGCTTAGTTGCGGTAAGGTTGTCGGGGTTGTGGTTCTTCTGTATGTGGTTGTGAGGGACGTTGTGTTTACTCCTCCACAACCTCCTCCCTCTTCCACATCCCGTATGTGTGTACTCACCTAGTAGTGGTTGTAGGAGTCGAATCACAGCTCCTGGCACCGCCTCTTCATTGGCCACTACTCGATCACTCTTCCCGCTCCATGAGCTTTATCGTACCTCGTCTTAAAGCTATGTATGGATCCTGCCTCCACTACATCACTACGCAGACTGTTCCACTTCCTGACAACTCTGTGACTGAAGTATTTCAGGCACAGACTGAAGTATTTCTTCTCTGTTGTATTTCTTTTTTTCAGAGTTGTCAGGAAGTGGAATAGTCTGGGTAGTGATGTAGTGGAGGCAGGATCCATACATAGCTTTAAGACGTAGGACATTCCCTTTAGCTCTGAAACTAACCTTATCGCAAATCTTTGCACTTTCTCCAATTTCTTGAAGTGATTGACCCGGTGTGGGTTCCAAACTGGTGCTGCATACTCCAGTATAGGCCTGACATACACAGTGTACAGTATCTTGAACGATTCCTTGCTAAGGCATTGGAACGCTGTTCTCAGGTTTGCCATGTTCTCACATGCTACAGCAGTTATCTGGTTGATGTGTGCTTCTGGAGACTTGCTCGGTGTTATACTCACCCCAAGATCTTTCTCCTTGAGCGAGGTTTGCAGTCTTTGGTCTGCGGTCTTCTTTGCGCTTCCCCGATCTTCATGACTTTGCATTTGGCGGGGTAAATTCGAGAAGCCAGTTGCTGGACCAGGTGTCCGGCCTGTCCAGCCTGATCCTCATCTGATTTAGTTCTCCTCATTAACTTCATATCATCGGCGAACAGGGACACTTCTGAGTCTATCCCTTCAATTTATCATTCACATATACCAAAAATAGCACTGGTTCTAGGACCAACCCCTGTGGGACCCCGCTTGTCACATGTGCCCATTGTAATACTTCACGTACCATGACTCGTTGTTGCCTCCCTGTCAGGTATTCTCTGATCCATTGTAGTGCCCTTCTTGTTATATGTGCCTAATCCTCTATCATCTGCGCTAATCTCTTGTGAGGAATTGCGTCGAAGGCCTTTTTGTAGTCCAAGAAAAGGCAATCAATCCACCCCTCTCTCTAGTGGCTTACTTCTGTTACTTTATCATAAAACTCTAGAAGGTTTGTGACACAGGATATACCTTCCATGAATCCATGCTGGTTGTCATTTATACTCTTGTTCCATTCCAGATGCTCCATCACTCTCCTACTGATAATCTTCTCTGTGACTTTGCATACTATACACGTCAGTGACACTTGTCTATAGTTTAGTGCCTCTTTTCTTTCTCCTTTTTTTAAAAATGGGAACTACATTTGCTGTCTTCCATACCTCAGGTAGTTGCCCAGTTTCAAGGGATGTGTTGAAGATTGTGGTTAGTGGCACACACAACGTTTCTGCTCCCTCTCTCTGGACCCACTGGGAGATGTCCGGTCCCATGGCCTTCGAGGTATCAAGGTCCCTTAGCAGCTTCTTCACCTCCTCCTCAGTTGTGTGTGTCATCCATCACTTGTTGGTATATTGCCTGTCTTCCTAGAGTCCTTCCAGTCTCCACCCTAAATACTTCCTTAAATCTCGTGTTGAGCTCCTCACATACCTCTTGATCGTTATTTGTGAGTTCCCCGCCTTCCTTCCTCTGCCTGATCACTTGGTCTTTTTTTTTTTTTTTTTTTACACAGGGTTTGACAAGGTTATGGATCCCTAGCTTTATTGACAAGCTATTTACAGGTTAAGGATTCCTAACTTTATTGTCAAGCTGAGAGCTGTTACCTACATCAGCTCATTTGAAAGCATTTTTATTGTTATGAGACATACAAGTAGGGAACAGGATGAAGTTGGAGCCATCTGTGGGCCAGCATTTTCATTTGATCAACTGACTTTATCTCGTTGACATCATAATGCTGTACGAATGTGTTCCATACTCGAGTCATCCTGGGTATATATGATCTCAGATGGAGTGATGTTCTGGAGAAGAGTACAGCTAGAGTGAAGTTGCTGCTTTCTGCCCGTCTTGTGGCATAAAAGCTTGTTTCTCGCTGTCCTCGAAGTGGATCCAAGTGTGGTACTTTGACAATATTGGCCTTGTACATAACAGTAAGGCCACCCACATCCCTCCTATGTTGAAGGCTCTGCTGAAATGACAGGTCTATCCAGGATGAGTCCAGGCGAGAGATGAGACGTCTTGCTCTGCTCTCTACTCTGTCAAGCAGTCGCAGATGAGAGGGGGGGGGCAAGCAAACCAAGAAAGTGGAGCATACTCAAGGTGTAAGCATACTTGTACTTCGTACAGAATCTTGCAGCCCCTACTGTCAAGCAGATTTGAGATACGGCGAAGTGCTGTAAGCTTCCTGGCTGTCTTGTTTGCAAGATTTACAACATGGTTCTTCATGGTTAGTTTGGAATCAAATTTCACCCCAAGGATATCAACTTCTTCTCCAGGTGCCAACACCCTCCCATTTATCCTTACTACTGCACCAGCATTACTATCATGGTGCCTAGAGACGATCATCATTTGCGTTTTCTCAGGTGCAAATGTTACTTGCCATCTACTTCCCCAAGCTGATATAGCTCTTAGCTGGTGATTGATGTAGCTTAGAGCAGCTGGCATTTCTTCTCTTGGATAAGTGAATGTAGTGTATAGTCGTCTGCATATGCATGGGATTCTGGGATGAGATGAAGAAGGTTGTTGAAGTAGACATTCCATAACAATGGTCCCAGAACGCTTCCTTGTGGAACACTTGCCCCAATAGGATGCTTTGCTGATTCCGTTCCATTGAGAACTACAGTTAGTTATCTACCATGAAGGTAATCACTGAGAAGACATAGCGTAGAACCTGCAATTCCCAGCGCTTGAAGTTTTGCTAAGAGGCCCTGGTGCCACACCCGGTCGAATGCGCCAGCAATGTCCAATGCTACCACACAGCTGACTTTGGATTCATCCAGTGACTGGTGCTACTTAGTGGAGAGGTTTAACAACATATCAGCAGCAGAGTAACCTTTCCTGAAGCCATATTGACGATCACAAAGTAGTGAGTGGTAGTCAAAAAACTATGTCATTTGTCTTGAGATTATTGTCTCAAGAATCTTACCAGTGATTGACAGGAGTTGCTGATTACTGCTCTGCTCTTCTTTTTGTGACCAGGGACTACATTTGCCTCTTTCCATGGAGAGGGCCATTTACACTGTACTAGGCAGTGCTGAAAGATGCGAGTTAGAGGTGCTGCTAGCTGGTCTGCACATCTTCTCAGCAATCTTGGGCTCAACTTGTCTGGGCCCACAGCCTTTTCTTGGCCAAGCAATTTAAGAAGGAAATGCACCTCCTCCTGCCTTATTGTCACCACTGACAGTTTTGACACAGTTCTTGCAGCTAGCCAAGGAGGGTCCCTTGCTGGATCAGGAACTTGCATTTTGGTAGCAAAGTGTTTGGCAAAGAGGTCTGCCTTCTCTTGACTACTAGAAAAGGTGGTCCCATCCTGTCGATTTAGAGGTGGAATGAGTTCATCAGGCAGATAACCTTGTCTGTCCTTGACCAGGGACCACCAGGTTTTGGAGCCTACCCTACCTGATGCTAGCTTTCTTTTTGTGTCCACCTCCCATTTAGCAATGGCCCACTTTTGAACGTCACCCATATGCCTACAGGCTTGCCTGTGCAAGTTCCTGTTATAGGTGGTAGGATGTCTCATGTACCTTCGCCATGCTTTGTACTTAGCAGTAGCAGCCTCTCTACAACGAAAGCCAAACCAAGGCTGATCTGTAGGTTTCGTCACATATTGCCGGTTAGGAATGTGTTCTTGTTGTAGATTAAGGATGTGTCCAGTGAAGACTTTCACTTGGTTATCAACATCCCCGTGGAGAAGAGTATTCCAATCGGTGGTGGCGACAGTTGTCTTTCTCCTGATGCTGCTATACAGTAGTTTCGGGTCAGACTTAACTTTCGATGCTATTTCGTTTTCGTACTGGCACTGGGCCTTCCCCCTTATCTGTGCATACTCGTTTCTGGCTCTTCGACTAATCTCCTTATTTTCCTGGGTCCTTTACCTCCCTACACCTTCGGGTAAACCAAGGACTCGCTTTGGTTTTCCCATTATTTCTGTTGCCCTTGGGAACAAACCTTTCCTCTGCCTCCTTGCATTTTGTTGTTACATATTCCATCATTTCATTTACTGACTTTCCTACCAGTTCTCTGTCCCACTGAACCTCCCGCAGGAAGCTCCTCAAACCTATGTAGTCCCCCCTTTTACAGTTTGGCTTTTTCCATTCAACTCCTGTTACCCACTCCACTTGTAACTCTTCTATAATCAAAACTCAGAACCACGTGATCACTAGCTTCAAGGGGCCTCTCATATGTGATGTCCTTAATGTCTGAACTGCTCAGGGTGAACACATGGTCCAGTTTTGCTGGTTCATTCTCCTCTCTCTCTCTGGTAGTGTCCCTGACATGTTGATGCATGAGGTTTTCCAGTACCACATCCATCATCTTAGCTCTCCATGTTTCGGGACCCCTGGGTGGCTCCAGGTTTTTCCCAATTGATCTCCCTGTGGTTGAAATCGCCCATAACCAGTAACTTTGCTCTGCTCGAGTGAGCTCTTCTTGCCACCTCAGCCAGTGTGTCCACCATCGCTCTGTTGTTTTCTTCATATTCCTCTCTTGGCCTCCTGAAGTTCTGTGATGGGTTATTCATTACTGCAATGACTACCTTATGTTCCACAGACTGAATTTTACCTACCATTTCCTCAAATCCCCATGGGTTTTTTATGAGCAGTGCAACCCCTCCTTCCCCTCTGCTCCTTCTGTCTTTCCTCAGGATCTGATGCCCAGGTGGAAAGATTGCAAAAACTGACCTCTCCCTTTCCTCCTCCCACTGTGTCTCCCTCTGCATCCTCTGAGGTGTTTTAGTTCCTTCCATTGAAACGTTCCTGCCTTCAGTCCCTGCCCTTGCTGAAGCCCCTATGTTCAAAGGACTGACTTTCCTGTTCAGCTGTTCCATGCCACTGCAGTTGTCTGATAGGGCATTTGCATATGGTGTAGCTGTTTTTCTCCCTATAGTCCTCTTGTCTGTGACTGATATAGAAGTTCCTGATGCCATGCTTGTACTGTCATTTGTTTCGCTAATATGTTTCAGGTTTTTTAGTTCCTCTTCTAAGCACTGTCTTATCTTCTGCTTCTAAGACTTGTAGCCCTCATGTGGCATGCAAAGAGTACGTAACCTTTATTCGGCACATGTACACACCCTCATTGAAAGGCTATCTCCCCCAACCAGCGAACCAGGGGCTAAGGGTTGACGATGGGGCCCCGTCGCTCAATCAGTACCCAGGTTCCAGCCAATGAGAAG
>NC_091310.1:8174878-8269878 GCF_038502225.1 Cherax quadricarinatus | reverse complement strand
CTTTTATACCACAAGACGGGCAGAAAGCAGCAACTTCACTCTGGCTGTACCCTTCTCCAGAACATCACTCCATCTGAGATCATACATACCCAGGATGACTCGAGTATGGAACACATTCGTACAGCATAATGATGTCAACGAGATAACGTCAGTTGATCAAATGAAAATGCTGGCCCACAGATGGCTCCAACTTCATCCTGTTCCCTACTTGTATGTCTCATAACAATAAAAATGCTTTGAAATGAGCTGATGTAGGTAACAGCTCTTAGCTTGCCAATAAAGTTAGGAATCCTTAACCTGTAAATAGCTGTCAATAAAGCTAGGGATCCTTAACCTTGTCAAACCCTGTGTAAAAAAAAAAAAAAAAAAAAAAAAAAAAATAAAAAAAAAAAAAAAAAAAAAAAAGAGGAAGTGGAGGAGGGGCGGGGAGAGAGGGAAGAACGGGGTTAGTGGGGTATTGGTAATCAGTTTCCATGAGCCCACTGGCTGTTCATGTTATGTGTGTGCGTGTGTATGTACTGGCTGTGAGCATTAACTGTCGCCAGCCTTCTTATCCTCGCTACCTTGATTTAAATAAAATAAGTCATGCTGTCAGACTTTTTGAGTTATCATAGGTTCTATACACGAAATGTGTTTTTAGATTTGGAAGGCGCCCGTATGGTGCAGCAGTTGTTTGGTTTATGTGCGCCTCAGGAGATGTGCTCGGTATGATACTCACTCCAAGATCCTTTGTCTTGAGAGGGGTTTGTAGCCTTTGGCCCCGTAGCATGAATTCCGTCTGCTTTCTTCTTTGAACATTCCCAATCTTCATGACTTTGCACTTGGTGGGTTAAACTCCAGGATCCAATTGTTAAACCAGGCTTGCAGCCTGTCCAAATCACATTATAGTCCTACCTGATGGTCGTCCTCTTGAATTCTCTGCATTAGTTTCACATCATCTGGAAACAAGGACACCTCTGAATCTATCCTTCCATCATGTCATTCACTTATACTAGAAGCAGCATCGGCCCTAGGAATGCTGGTCATAGTTGCCCAAGTCTACACTTCGGCGCGTACCATGACTCACTGTTGCCTCCCTGTCGGGTATTCTCAGATTCAAATTCAAACTCAAATTCAAATTTATTTATCTATTTATTTATTTGCAAGTAATACATTGAGATTATGTATTTACAATAATAGGTAGCAGTGCAAAGAGAGCCTCTATTATGCCTAGCCATTATGGGCCAACTTAATTTAAAGGGTTATTGACTACTTAACACTAAAGAAAGTTAGCATAGTTGTACAATAGTTCTATTAATTATAAATTAATCTAATTTATATAAACCAAAGGATATATTTATATTTTCAAAAATGCTTTTCACGAAACATGATTCAGTTATATTCCTGACAATGGACAGCTGACAATGGACAGCTGACAATGGACAGCTGACAATGGACAGTGGGTTCAAAAGTAAACATTGAAATTATATTATGGGAATATAACATTGTGATTTGCTAAAAGTAGTTTACAGTATGAGAATGTTACAATATGGTGTGTTGAGTATTTAGTCTTGGGTGATTAAGTGGCTTTTGAGAAGAGTCTTAAATCGTATTTTAGACCGGGTTACTTTAGTATTTTCTGGTAATGAATTCCAAATTCTAGGGCCCTTTAAGTACATAGAGTTTTTACACAGTGTGATATGGACACGAGGTATATCAAAAAGAGATCTGTGTCTTGTGTTGTGGTCATGTGTCCTGTTTAGGTTGGTGAGGAGAAGTTTGAGTGGAGGGTTTATGTTTGCGTGTATTGTTCTGTGTATGTAGTAGGCACATGAATAAGTATGGATGTTCTTAATGGTGAGCAGATTTCGAATTTTGAATATTGGTGGAGAATGCTGTCAGGAGTGGGAATTTGTTATCATTCTGACTGCAGCCTTTTGCCTTGTTATTAGTTCTCAGGTGATTTAATGTTGTTGATCCCCATGCACAAATTCCATATGTGAGATAAGGGTAGATGAGTGAATGAGTACAAGGAGAGCTGAGTGTGGAACATAGTACCGTATCTTTGATAGTATGCCTACCGTCTTAGAGATTTCTTGGAAATTTGTTGTATATGTGTCTGGAATTTGAGGCTACTGTCAAGGTGGATTCCTAGGAATTTTTCCTTTGCGAGTCTTGTGACTGGTGATCCATTTAGTTTTATGTTAAATGGAACATTTGCAACTCTGTTTCCAAACTGAATGAAATAGGTTTTGTCAGTATTCAGGGTAAGTTTATTAGTCATCATCCAGGCAGATATTTTCTGCAATTCGGCATTGACAGTGTTGGCGAGTATATCTGTGTTTGGGTGAGAGAAGACGTATGTTGTCATCTGCAAATAATATGGGTTTGATTAGCTGTGATGCATTCGGTAGGTCACTGATGTAGATGAGAAAGAGGAGTGGTCCAAGGACACTTCCTTGTGGGACTCCTACTGTGATTGGTTGGGTGGAAGAGTTTGCACCATTTGCGTACACATATTGGCTTCTGTTACTAAGGTATGACTTCAGGTAGTTGAGGGAGTGGTCTCTTATACCATAGTATGTTAATTTAGTGTGCAGCAATTTATGGTCGACTGTATCAAAAATTTTATGTAAATCAATGAAAATTCCTCTCGAGATCGGTATATATTAGTTATAACATGTGTATAATAGCGTCAGATGTGCTTTTATTATTCCTGAATCCTAACTGACAGCGGGTTTAATATGTTGTGTGAGACGAGGTAGGAATAGATCCGTCTCTGAATTAATTTTTCAAAGATTTTAGATAGCAGTGATAAGTTAGATATTGGTCTATAGTTATTCAAGTCAGCTTAGTCACCTCCTTCGTGGATCGGAGTGACCCTCGCTATTTTGAGAACTGCTGGGAAGGTGGAGGATTCAGTGGATTTGTTAAAGAGTGTTGCAATAATTGGTGACAGTACTTGAGAAGCTTTTTTGTACATAAAAGTTGGCAAGTTGTTTATGTCTCCTGCCTTGTTTTTCAGGATGTTGATGATGAGCGAGACTTCTGTTGGGTTGGTAGGAGCTAGGAATAGTGTATTCGGGTAGTTGCCATGAGATAGTCTGATGGACGGGTGTTTGAGCTTGGGCTTCTGCTCGCTAGGTTCTTTACTATGGTGGAGAAGAAAACATTAAGTCTGTTTGCTGTTTCAGTTGGTGGGAGCAGAGGTTCGTCTGATTTTGTTATCTGATTGTTTTGTTTTTTGATATCTTTTCAGTTCCTAAAATTTCAGAGAGAGTTTTCCAGGTCTTTTTCATATCACCTTTGATGTTATGTAACCTATTTTCATAATAGAATTTTTTAGACCTTCTTATCAGGCTGGTATGAGATGACGAGTAATGTTTAGACTGGTCTCTAGTTATTTGACCCATTCCGTACTGTTTTTTTTTTTTAATATTAGTGTTTTGTATTAGTAAGTAAGTAAGTAAGTAATGGATTTAAGGATGCTGGGTGTTAGCCAGGGACTATTCAGTCTCTTTGCTGTGAGCTGTTTAGTTTTGTTGGGAAATATTTGTTATAGAGGTAGTGGGTTTTTTTTTTTTAGAAAATTATTAATACATTCATTCATATCTGTATATGTTTCGAGCTCATTATGCCAGTCGATGTTATTCATAGCTGCTATAAAGTTGTTAACTGCTGTCTGGTTATGTAGTCTGAAGGTTACTTTAGTAATGTCTTGAGGGAATTCACCTAGGTTAGTTATGAGGAAGGTTGGGTAGTGGTCTGTGGTGTTGTCTGTGATTATGCCTGATTTTAAAGGGGATATAGTGTTACTCCAGATATGGTCCATTAATCCATTGCAGTGCCTTCCCTGTTATACCAGCATGGTCCTCCAGCTTTGGTACTAATCTCTTGTGTGTAACTGTGTTAAAAGCCTTCTTAGAGTTCAAGAAAATGCTATCTACCCACCCCTCTCTCTCTCTCTCTCTCTTGTCTTACTGCTATCATTTTGTCAAAGAACTCCAGTAGGTTTGTGACACAGGATTTCCCATCCCAGAATCTTTGCTAGTTGTCGTTGATAAGCTCATTCCTTTCTAGGTTTTCCACCACTCATCTGATAATCTTCTCTATGACTTTGCATACTATGCATATCAGTGATAATGGTCTGCAGTTTAGTGCTACATGTCTGTCTCCTTTTTTAAAAACTGGAACTACATTTGCTGTTTTCCACACCTCTTACCATTTCCATACCACAGCAATTTCTTGCCATATCGCTTCCTTCTTTCCACAGCCTCATTACCTGGTCCTTGAATGTTGTTTTCCTCCTGATGTGACCGTACAACAGCTTTGGGTCGGACTTGGCTTTTGCTACAATGTCATTTTCGTATTGTCGTTGGGCTCTTCGACTACTCTCCTTATTTTCCTGGGTCCTTTGCATCCTATACTTCTTCCATTCCCCAGTGTGTGTGTGTGTGTGTGTGTGTGTGTGTGTGTGTGTGTGTGTGTGTGTGTGTGTGTGTGTGTGTGTGTGTGTGTGTTTGTGTATAAGTATGTGTGTGTGTGTGTGTGTACTCACCTATTTGTACTCACATATTTGTGGTTCCAGGGGTCGAGTCATAGCTCCTGGCCCCGCCTCTTCACTGATTGCTACTAGGTCCTGTCTCTCCCTGCTCCATGAGCTTTATCAAACCTCATCTTAAAACTATGTATGGTTCCCGCCTCAACTACGTCACTTTCTAGGCTATTCCACTTCCTGACAACTCTATGACTGAATACTTCCTAACATTCCTTTGACTCATTTGAGTCTTCAGCTTCCAGTTGTGACCCCTTGTTTCTGTGTCCCATCTCTGGAATATCCTGCCTTTGTCCACCTTATCTATTCCGTGTAGTATTTTATATGTCGTTATCATGTCTTCCCTAACCCTCCTGACTTCCAGTGTCGTCAGGCCAATTTCCCTTAACCTTCCTTCATAGGGCAATCCCCTTAGGTCTGGGACTAGTCTTGTTGCAAACCTTTGCACTTTATCCAATTTCTTGACGTGCTTGACCAGGTGTGGACTCCATCAGGCCCATACTGCATACTCCAGTATGGGCCTGATGCACATGGTGTACCGAGTCTTGAACGATTCCTTACTGAGGTATGGGAACACTATCCTTATGTTTGCCAGACGCCCGTATGCTGCAGCAGTTATCTGATTGATGTGCACCTCAGGAGATGTGCTTGGATTTATACTCACCCCAAGATCTTTTTCCTTGAGTGAGGTTTGCAGTCTTTGGCCATCTAAACTATATTGTGTCTGCGGTCTTCTTTGCCAGTTCCCGATTTTCATGACTTTGCATTTAGAGGGGTTGAATTCAAGGAGCCAGTTGTTGGACCAGGCTTGTATCCTGTCCAGGTCTCTTTGTGCTCCTGCCTGTTCCTCATCTGATTTAATTCTCCTCATTAACTTCATATCATCTGCAAATAAGGACACTTCTGAGTCTATCACTTCTGTTATGTCAGCCACATATACCATAAACACCACAGGTCCTAGGACTGACCCCTGTGGAACCCCACTTGTCACAGGCACTCATTCTGACACCTCGTCACATACCCTGTCAGGTATTCTCTGATCCATTGCAGTGCCTTTCCTGTTATGTGTGCCTGATCTTCTAGCTTTTACATTAACCTCTTGTGAGGAACTGTGTCGAAGGCCTTCTTGCAACCCAAGAAAATGCGGTCTATCCACCCCTTTCTCTCTCTTGTCTTACTTCTGTCATAAAACTCCAGTTGGTTTGTGACACAGGATTTCCCATCCCTGAAACAGTGCTGGTTGTCGATTATACGCTTGTTTCTTTCCAGGTGCTCCACCACTCTCCTCCTGGTGATCTACATGACTTTGCATGTCATACACTTTAGTGAAACAGGTCTGTAGTTTAGTGCCTCATGTCTGTCTCCCTTTTTAAAAATTGGGACTACATTTGCCATCTTCCATACCTCAGGTAGTTGCCCAGTTTCAATGGATGTGTTGAAGATCTTTATTAGTGGCACACACAGCATCTCTGCTGCCTCTCTAAGTACCCACTAAGAGATGTTGTCTGGTCATACCGCCTTTGAGGTATCAAGTTCACATAGCAGCTTCTTCACCTCCTCCTTGGTTATGTGTACCTCATCCAGGACTTGTTGGTGTATCTTTCTGCTCTGAATTCCCGGAGTCCTACCTGCTTCCACTGTAAATACTTCTTTAAATGTCATGTTGACCTCCTCACACACCTCTTGGTCGCTTCTTGTGAACTCCCATCTTCCTTCCTCAGCCTGATAACCTGGTCCTTGACTGTTGTTGTCCTCCTGATGTGGCTATACAGCAACTTTGGGTCAGATTTGACTTTAGATGCTATGTCATTTTCGTATTGTGGCTGAGCCTCCCTTCTTATCTGTGCATATTCGTTTCTGGCTCTTCGGCTGATCTCTTTATTTTCCTGGGTCCTTTGTCTTCTGTACCTTTCCCATTTTCTAGTGCACCTAGTTTTTGCCTCCCTACACCTTTGAGTGAGCCAAGGACTCTTTCTGGTCTTCCCATTACTTCTGTTTCACTTGGAAACAAACCTCTCCTCTGCCTTCTCATATTTTGCTGTTACATAGTCCAAGAAGAAGAAAAACTTTATAAAACTGGGATGCTTGAATGTGCGTGGATGTAGTGCGGATGACAAGAAACAGATGATTGCTGATGTTATGAATGAAAAGAAGTTGGATGTCCTGGCCCTAAGCGAAACAAAGCTGAAGGGGGTAGGGGAGTTTCGGTGGGGGGAAATAAATGGGATTAAATCTGGAGTATCTGAGAGAGTTAGAGCAAAGGAAGGGGTAGCAGTAATGTTGAAGGATCAGTTATGGAAGGAGAAAAGAGAATATGAATGTGTAAATTCAAGAATTATGTGGATTAAAGTAAAGGTTGGATGCGAAAAGTGGGTCATAATAAGCGTGTATGCACCTGGAGAAGAGAGGAATGTAGGGGAGAGAGAGAGATTTTGGGAGATGTTAAGTGAATGTATAGGAGCCTTTGAACCAAGTGAGAGAGTCATTGCGGTAGGGGATCTGAATGCTAAAGTAGGAGAAACTTTTAGAGAGGGTGTGGTAGGTAAGTTTGGGGTGCCAGGTGTAAATGATAATGGGAGCCCTTTGATTGAACTTTGTATAGAAAGGGGTTTAGTTATAGGTACCTGGAGAGTTTACCTGGAGAGAGTTTCGGGGGTCAACGCCCCCGCGGCCCGGTCTGAGACCAGGCCTCCTGGTGGATCAGAGCCTGATCAACCAGGCTGTTGCTGCTGGCTGCACGCAAACCAACGTACGAGCCACAGCCCGGCTGATCAGGAACTGACTTTAGGTGCTTGTCCAGTGCCAGCTTAAAGACTGCCAGGGGTCTGTTGGTAATCCCCCTTATGTGTGCTGGGAGGCAGTTGAACAGTCTCGGGCCCCTGACATTTATTGTATGGTCTCTTAACGTGCTAGTGACACCCCTGCTTTTCATTGGGGGGATGGTGCATCGTCTGCCAAGTCTTTTGCTTTCGTAGTGAGTGATTTTCGTGTGCAAGTTCGGTACTAGTCCCTCTAGGATTTTCCAGGTGTATATAATCATGTATATAATCATGTATCTCTCCCGCCTGCGTTCCAGGGAATACAGGTTCAGGAACCTCAAGCGCTCCCAGTAATTGAGGTGTTTTATCTCCGTTATGCGCGCCGTGAAGGTTCTCTTTACATTTTCTAGGTCGGCAATTTCACCTGCCTTGAAAGGTGCTGTTAGTGTGCAGCAATATTCCAGCCTAGATAGAACAAGTGACCTGAAGAGTAATGCATATTTTAAGAAAAAGAGGATAAATAAGTATACAAGATATGATGTAGGGCGAAATGACAGTAGTTTGTTGAATTATGTATTGGTAGATAAAAGACTGTTGAGTAGACTTCAGGATGTAGATGTTTGTAGAGGCGCCACAGATATATCAGATCACTTTTTAGTTGTAGCTACACTGAGAGTAAAAGGTAGATGGGATACAAGGAGAATAGAAGCATCAGGGAAGAGAGAGGTGAAGGTTTATAAATTAAAATAGGAGGCAGTTAGGGTAAGATATAAACAGCTATTGGAGGATAGATGAGCTAATGAGAGCATAGGAAATGGGGTCGAAGAGGTATGGGGTAGGTTTAGAAATGTAGTGTTAGAGTGTTCAGCAGAAGTTTGTGGTTACAGGAAAGTGTGTGCGGGAGGGAAGAGGAGCGATTGGTGGAATGATGATGTAAAGAGAGTAGTAAGGGAGAAAAAGTTAGCATATGAGAAGTTTTTACAAAGTAGAAGTGATGCAAGGAGGGAAGAGTATATGGAGAAAAAGAGAAAGGTTAAGAGAGTGGTGAAGCAATGTAAAAAGAGAGCAAATGAGAGAGTGGGAGAGATGTTATCAACAAATTTTTTTGTTACCATCAACTATGTGTACCTTGTACCGCTGTACCTAGACGGGTTACAACCTCAATAGGTCAGTGCTCATTTTTTTGGGCTATCCTGGGATGATCGCACATGCGCACCCACATATAAAAGAACCCCATAAGAAAAAGTTTTGGAGTGAGATTAACAAGTTAAGGAAGCCTAGAGAACAAATGGATTTGTCAGTTAAAAATAGGAGAGGAGAGTTATTAAATGGAGAGTTAGAGGTATTGGGAAGATGGAGGGAATATTTTGAGGAATTGTTAAACGTTGATGAAGATAGGGAAGCTGTGATTTCGTGTATAGGGCAAGGAGGAATAACATCTTGTAGGAGTGAGGAAGAGCCAGTTGTGAGTGTGGGGGAAGTTCATGAGGCAGTAGGTAAAATGAAAGGGGGTAAGGCAGCCGGGATTGATGGGATAAAGATAGAAATGTTAAAAGGAGGTGGGGTTATAGTTTTGGAGAGGTTGGTGCAATTATTTAATAAATGTATGGAAGAGGGTAAGGTACCTAGGGATTGGCAGAGAGCATGCATAGTTCCTTTGTATAAAGGCAAAGGGGACAAAAGAGAGTGCAAAAATTATAGGGGGATAGGTCTGTTGAGTATACCTGGTAAAGTGTATGGTAGAGTTATTATTGAAAGAATTAAAAGTAAGACGGAGAATAGGATAGCAGATGAACAAGGAGGCTTTAGGAAAGGTAGGGGGTGTGTGGACCAGGTGTTTACAGTGAAACATATAAGTGAACAGTATTTAGATAAGGCTAAAGAGGTTTTTGTGGCATTTATGGATTTGGAAAAGGCGTATGACAGGGTGGATAGGTGGGCAATGTGGTAGATGTTGCAGGTGTATGGTGTAGGAGGTAGGTTACTGAAAGCAGTGAAGAGTTTTTATGAGGATAGTGAGGCTCAAGTTAGAGTATGTAGGAAAGAGGGAAATTATTTCCCAGTAAAAGTAGGCCTTAGACAAGGATGTGTGATGTCACCGTGGTTGTATAATATATTTATAGATGGGGTTGTAAGAGAAGTAAATGCGAGGGTCTTGGCAAGAGGTGTGGAGTTAAAAGATAAAGAATCACACATAAAGTGGGAGTTGTCACAGTTGCTCTTTGCTGATGACACTGTGCTCTTGGGAGATTCTGAAGAGAAGTTGCAGAGATTGGTGGATGAATTTGGTAGGGTGTGCAAAAGAAGAAAATTAAAAGTGAATACAGGAAAGAGTAAGGTTATGAGGATAACAAAAATATTAGGTGATAAAAGATTGGATATCAGATTTGAGGGAGAGAGTATGGAGGAGGTGAATGTATTCAGATATTTGGGAGTGGACGTGTCAGCGGATGGGTCTATGGAAGATGAGGTGAATCATAGAAGTGATGAGGGGAAAAGGGTGAGTGGTGCACTTAGGAGTCTGTGGAGACAAAGAACTTTGTCCTTGGAGGCAAAGAGGGGAATGTATGAGAGTATAGTTTTACCAACGCTCTTATATGGGTGTGAAGCATGGGTGATGAATGTTGCAGCGAGGAGAAGGCTGGAGGCAGTGAAGATGTCATGTCTGAGGGCAATGTGTGGTGTGAATATAATGCAGAGAATTCGTAGTTTGGAAGTTAGGAGGAGGTGCGGGATTACCAAAACTGTTGTCCAGAGGGCTGAGGAAGGGTTGTTGAGGTGGTTCGGACATGTAGAGAGAATGGAGCGAAACAGAGTGACTTCAAGAGTGTATCAGTCTGTAGTGAAAGGAAGGCGGGGTAGGGGTCGGCCTAGGAAAGGTTGGAGTGAAGGGGTAAAGGAGGTTTTGTGTGCGAGGGGCTTGGACTTCTAGCAGGCATGCGTGAGCATGTTTGATAGGAGTGAATGGAGACAAATGGTTTTTAATACTTGACGTGCTGTTGGAGTGTGAGCAAAGTAACATTTATAAAGGGGTTCTGGGAAACCGGCAGGCCGGACTTGAGTCCTGGAGATGGGAAGTACAGTGCCTGCACTCTGAAGGAGGGGTGTTAATGTTGCAGTTTAAAAACTGTAGTGTAAAGCACCCTTCTGGCAAGACAGTGATGGAGTGAATGATGGTGAAAGTTTTTCTTTTTCGGGGCACTCTGCCTTGGTGGGAATCGTCCAGTGTGATAATAATAATAAAAAAAATAGTCCATCATTTCTTTTACTGGTTTTTCTGCCAGTTCTCTCTCCCACTATCTTGCAGGAAGTTCCTCTTGCCTATATAGTCCCCCCATTTGGTTTTTCCCATCCTATTCTTGCTTCTCTCTCCACTTGTAGTTCAACTACGTAATCAAAGCACAGAACCACATTATCACTAGCTCCCAGGGGCCTTTCATACGTGATATCATCGATGTCTCAACTGCTCAAGGTGAATACAAGGTCCAGTCTTGCTGGGTCATCCTCACCTCTCTCTCTGGTAGTGTGTCTAACATGTTGATGCATTAGGTTTTCCAGTACCACATCCATCATCTTGGCTCTCCATGTTTTGGGACCCCCATGGGGCTCCAGGTTTTCCCAGTCAATCTTCTTGTGATTGAAATCACCCATAACTGGTAACTTTGCTATCTCCATGTGAGCTCTTCTGGCCACCTCGGCTTGTGTGTCAACCATTGCTCTGTTGCTCTCGTCATATTCTTCTCTTGGCCTCCTGCAGTTCTGTGGCGGGTTGTACATTACTGCAATTGCCGTCTTATGGACCTGAAACTGGATTGTCCCTACTAAATAGTCCCTTTCACATATTCTATCTATTCCATCAATTTCCTCGAATCCCCACCTGTTTGTAATGAGCAATGCTACTCCTCCTCCTTCTGAGGATTTGATATCTGGGTGGAAAGATTGCATCTGTTATCATCCTGGTGAGTTTTGTTTCTGTGAGCGCTATTATGTCTGGGGATGTCTCCTTGATTCTTTCATGCCACTCCTCATGCTTATTTGTTATTCCATCTGCATTTGTATACCAAGCCTTCAACTTCTTTTCTAAAACTGTGGTCTGGGGGGTACATTGGGGTTGGGGAAGTGGGAGACCTGATAAGGAACTATGGGTGGTTGCTGTGAGGGTGGAATTTGTAATGAGGTCATTGGGGGCATTGGATATGGCATGTGTGTTTTGGGTTAGAATGCTTGGTTACATTGGGGTTGTCCTGGTTGGGGGCTTCTGTAGGTGGTTGTGAGGTAAGCTGAATTTGATCTTCCTCCTGAGTCTGACCCCATCTTCACCTCTCTTTTCTCCTTTTGTCTTTGTACCATCTCTTTCAATTACTACTTTTATTCTCGTATTCTGTCGTGGTCGAGATACACCTTCTGGTATGCCAGCATGTCTGGTAGTCTTGCTTTCTCCTGCAGGACCCTGTTTCGAGTTAATTCTGCTTTGAAAGTCACTTTGACTCTCGCCAGGTTCTTGTTCTTGCAAACCTCCATTTTCTCCAAAAATTTGCTTACTGGGTCATGTCATCTTCTCTACTGCTTTTATGTTGTTGATCACATTTTTCTTCCCTTGTCTTCTTGCTTCGTAAGTTTCCTCTTCAACTTCCTGGAGCCCATAAACAAAGACTGACCTCTCCCTTTCATTCTCCCACTGCATATCCCTGTGTATCCCCTGAATCTAGTTGATTCTATGGCAGTTTTCCTTTCTTCAGTTTCTTCACTATCTGTTGTCCTTTGGCCCAGTGGCCTGTCATTTTGCCATCTCAACTTTCCCTGGGCTTTGCTGTGGTCTGTTAGGGCCTCTATGTATAGCTTAGCTCTTTCATTTTCTACAGTCCCCTCGATTGCTCTTGATGTGATTCTCTCTTTATCTCGGGCTCCACGATGGTCTGATAGTGCCTCTGCATACATTTTCACTCCTTCGTTCCCTACAGCCCCCTTGCTTGTGACTGAGGTAGTGATCTCTGATGTCATTCCCAAATTTTTCTTTAATTCCATATGCTGTTTCAGATTTTTCAGTTCCACTTCTAATCTCCATAACTTAGCCTCTGCTGCTGTGACTTGCATCTCCCACGTCTTGCTTTCTGCACCTATCCTCTCTTCCATTCTCATTTAAGCTTCTTTCCCCACTCATGTTCCCTTTTCATAAGCTCTGCTGCCCAATTTTTCTTTGCAGACTCATCCTCCAGTCCCCTGGTTTTCCTTCCTGCTTTCTGGCACCCCCTTTTTTTTTTGTTTTGGTTGCCACAGAATGAAAAACTTATGTAATTCTGTGTGTTTGTTTTGTGGTGTGTTTGTCCGAGTGTGTGTGGGAGGAAGCGGAGGGAGGGAGAAAGGTGGGAAGGGTGGGAAGGGGTAATGAGGAGAGAGAAGGAGGGAGAAGCTAAGGGGGAGGGAGAATGGGAGAGGGAGAGAGGGAAAGAGGGAGAGGAGGGGAAGAAGAAAGGTGAGAGAGAGATGGGGGGAATCAGGGAAAGGAGTGGGAGATAGGCAGGGGGGAGGGTGAGGTGGGGGGAGATGAGTGTGTCTGTATTTGTCATCACAGTGGTGGTCCATGCTAACCTCCTTATAGTGTATAATATACCCAGTTAGATGAATTTTACTGTAGCCATCTGGCTGAGTGGCTTACACCCCGGTGTGGGCGCCAATCCCACCCATTCAGTGGTTTGTTTGCAATCGTCTTGTTACGATTTCTTGAATCACTCGAGCATTATATCACTCGAGCATTATATCACTCGAGCATTATATCACTCGAGCATTATATCACTCGTGCATTATATGTTAGTTTGTCCAAACATCCAAAGTTTCAGAGACACATCTATGTAAAGTTTATGAAATAACTAATATTTCTTTCCAGTGATGTAAAAATGCTCTGTGGGACTGACAAAGAATCACTGTGACTTTGTAATTCTGTTTTTACACTACCACGGGGGGGAGGTGGTAAATGAATTATAATCTCTTAATTGATCGAAAATCGTGATGAAGTGCCTTAACAAAGGGACATGGAATTGGCAAGATTATAGTTATTATTATAATCATGGAAGAGCGCTAAACCTGTAGGATTATACAACGCATCTGGAGGGGTGGAAGGTATTCAGGCTCAATTCAGGGAACAGGAGTACAGATCTAATTCCCTAGATCAAGAGCCCTTCACCAACGTGGAACGGGAAAGAAATAAGCGTGGAGGACGGTGACTGTTGGCTGCAGGATTGGAACACTGACTGAGGGCTGGTGGCATAACTGGGCAGCAAAGTAGGAACAACACCTGCAAGTAGTGTACAGGTAGTCATTGGTATGATATGTTGGTACTGTTGATGATGTCATGTAAGTCACTGGTACGATATACTGGTACTGTTGATGGTTGGGTGGTAGTCACTGGTATGACATGATTGTACTGATGTGGTCACTGATATGACATGCTCGTATTGTTGACTGTGTGGTAGTTGTCACTGGTATGACATGCTCATACTGCTGACTGTGTGGTAGTAGTCACTGATATGATATGCTGGAACTCCTGACAGTGGGTAGTAGTCAATGGTGTGACACGCTGGTACTGCTGACAGTGTAGTAATAGTCACTCGCATGACATGCTGGTACTGTAGATGGTGTGGTAGTAGTCACTGGTATGACATGCTGGTACTGCTGACAGTGTGATGGTAGTCACTGGTAAAACATGTGGGTACTGCTGACAGTAGGGTGGAAGTCACTGCTTTGACATGCTGCTCCTGTTGACGATGTGGTAGTAGTCACTGGTATGACATGCTGGTAATGTTCGTGGTGGGTTAGTAGTCACTGGAATGAGATGCTGATACTGCTGACAGTGTGCTGGTAGTCACTGGCATGACATGCTGATGCTGTTGATGGTGTGGTGGTAACCATTGGTATGACATGCTGGTAATGTTGATGGTGTGGTAGTAGTCACTGGTATGAAATGCTGGTATTGTTGATGGAGTGGTAGCAGTCACTGGAATAATATGCAGGTACTGCTGACAGTGTGGTAGTAGTCACTGCTATGGCATGCTGGTACTGTTCATGATCTGCAGGTAGTAACTGGTACGATGTGTTGGTACCGCTGATAGTGTGGTGGTAGTCAATGGTATGGCATGCTGGTACTGCTGGCAGTGTGTTGGTAGTTACCGGAATAACATGCTGGTACAGTTCATGATGTGAAGGTAGTCACTGGTATGACATGTTGGTACTGCTGATAGTGTGATGGAAGTCACTAGTATCGCATGTTGGTATTGTGGATAGTGTGGTGTTAATCACTGGTATGACATGCTGGTACTGCAGACAGTGTGGTAGTAGTCACTGGTATGACATGCTGGTACTGTTGACAGTTGGGTAGTAATCACTGGCATGACATTCTTGTACTGTTGATGGTGTGGTGGTAGTCACTGGCATGACATGCCGTTAATGCTGACATTGTGGTAGTAGTCACTGGTATGACATGCTGCTGCTGTTGGTGGTGTGGTGGTAGTCACTGGTATGACATGCTGTTAATGCTGACAGTGTGGTAGTAGTCACTGGTATGACATGTTGGTACTGTTTGTGTGGTAGCAGTTAGTGGTATGACATGCTGGTACTGTTGACTGTGTGGTGGTAGTCACTGGTATAACATGCTGGTACTGCTGACAGTGTGGGAGTAGTCACTGGTATGACATGCTGGTACTGCTGATGTTGTGGTGGTAGTCACTGGCATGACATAATGGTACTGCTGATAGTGTGGTAGTAGTCATTGGTATAAGATGCAGGTACTGCTGACAGTGTGGTAGTAGTCACCGGTATGACATGCTGGTACTGTTGGTGGTGTGGTAGTAGTCACTGGTATAAGATGCAGGTACTGCTGACAGTGTGGTAGTAGTCACTGGTATGACATGCTGGTACTGTTGGTGGTGGGTAAGTAGTCACAGGAACGAGATGCTGGTACTGTTAATAGTGTGGTTTTAGTCACTGGTATGACATGCTGGTACTGTTGATGTTGTGGTGGTAGTCACTGATATGACAAGTTGGTACTGTTGATGGTGTGGTAGTAGTCACTGGTATGAGAATCTGGTACTGCGGACAGTGTGGTAGTAGTCACTTGTATGACATGCTGGTACTGTTGACAGTTGGGTAGTAGTCACGGTAACGACTTGCTGGTACTGTTGATGGTGTGGTAGTAGTTGCTGGAATAACATTCTGGTACTGTTGATGGTGTGGTGGTAGTCACTGGCATGACATGCCGTTAATGCAGTGTAGTAATAGTCACTAATGTGACTTGCTGGTACTGCTGACGGGGTGGTGGTAGTCACTGGTATGACATGCTGCTGCAGTTGGTGGTGTGGTGATAGTCACTGGCATGACATGCTGTTAATGCTGACAGTGTGGTAGTAGTCACTGGTATGAGATGTTGGTACTGTTGTTGTGGTAGCAGTTACTGGTATGACATGCTGGTACTGCTGACAGTGTGGTAGTAGTCACTGGTATAACATGCTGGTACTGCTGACAGTGTGCGAGTAGTCACTGGTATGACATGCTGATACTGCTGATGGTGTGGTAGTAGTCACTGATATGACAAGTTGGTACTGCTGATGGTGTGGTGGTAACTATTGGTATGACATGTTGGTAATGTTGATTGTGTGGTAGTAGTCAATGGTATGAGATGCTGGTACTGCTGACAGAGTGGTGGTAGTCACTGGTATGTCATGTTGGTACTGCTTACAGTGTGGTGGTAGTCACCGGTATGACATGCTGATACTGCTGACAGTGTGGTAGTGGTCACTGTTATGATTTGCTGCCACTGTTAATGCTGTGATAGCAGTCACTGGCATAACATACTGGCACTGTTGATTCTGTGGTAGTAGTCACTGGTATGAAATGCTGGTATTGTTGATGGTGTGGTAGCAGTCACTGGAATTATATGCAGGTACTGCTGACAGTGTGGTAGTAGTCACTGCTATGGCATGCTGGTACTGTTCATGATCTGCAGGTAGTAACTGGTATGATGTGTTGGTACTGCTGATAGTGTGGTGGTAGTCAATGGTATGGCATGCTGGTACTGTTGATGGTGCGGTGGTTGTCACTGAAATGACATGCTGGTACTGCTGACAGTGTGGCAGTAGTCACTTTCTATGGCATGCTGGTACTGTTCATGATCTGCAGGTAGTAACTGGTACGATGTGTTGGTACTGCTGATAGCGTGGTGGTAGTCAATGGTATGGCATACTGGTACTGCTGACAGTGTGGTGGTAGTTACTGGACTAACATGCTGGTACAGTTCATGATGTGAAGGTAGTCACTGGTATGACATGTTGGTACTGCTGATAGTGTGATGGTAGTCACTAGTATCGCATGTTGGTACTGTGGATCGTGTGGTGTTAATCACTGGTATGACATGCTGGTACTGCGGACAGTATTTTAGTAGTCACTGGTATGACATGCTAGTACTGCGGACAGTGTGGTAGTAGTTACTGTTATGACATGCTGGTACTGTTGATGGTGTGGTGGTAGTCACTGGCATGACATGCCGTTAATGCTGACAGTATTGTAGTAGTCACTAATGTGACTTGCTGGTACTGCTGACAGTGTGGTAGTAGTCAGTGGTAAGACATGCTGCTGCAGTTGGTGGTGTGGTGGTAGTCACTGGCATGACATGCTGTTAATGCTGAGAGTGTGGTAGTAGTCACTGGTATGACATGTTGGTACTGTTGGTGTGGTAGCAGTTAGTGGTATGACATGCTGGTACTGCTGATAGTGTGGTGGTAGTCACTGGTATAACATGCTGATTCTGCTGACAGTATGGGAGTAGTCACTAGTATGACATGCTGGTACTTGTGACAGTGTGCTGGTACTCACTGCTTTGACATGCTGGTCCTGTTGATGGTGTGGTAGTAGTCACTGGTATGACATGCTCGTACTGTTGGTGGTGTGGTGGTAGTCACTGGTATGACATACTGGTACTGTTGATGGTGTGGTGGTAGTCACTGGTATGACATAATTGTACTGCTGATAGTGTGGTAGTAGTCACTGTTATGACAAGCTGATACTGTTGATAGTGTGGTAGTAGTCACTGGTACGACATGCTGGTACTGTTCATGATTTGCAGGTAGTCACTGGTATGACGTGTTGGTACTGCTGATAGTGTGGTGGTAGTCAATGGTATGGTATTCTGGTACTCTTTATGGTGTGGTGGTAGTCACTGGAATGACATGCTGGTACTGCTGATGGTGTGGTAGTAGTTACTGGTATGAGAATCAGGTAATTCTGACAGTGTGGTGGTAGTCACTGGTATAACATGCTGGTACTGTTGGTGGTGGGTAAGTAGTCACTGGCATGACATAATGGAACTGCTGATAGTGTGGTAGTAGTCACTGTTAAGACAAGCTGGTACTGTTGATGGTGTGGTAGTAGTCACTGGTATGAGAAGTTCGTAATGTTGATGGTGTGGTGGTAGTCACTGGTATGACTTGCTCATACAGATAATGGTGTGGTAGTAGTCACTGGTATGGCTTGCCGGTACTGTTGATGGTGTGGTAGTAGTCAATGGTATGAGATGCAGGTACTGCTGACAGTGTGGTGGTAGTCACTGGTATGGCAGGCTGGTACTGTTGATTGTGTGGTGGTAGTCACTGTTATGACATGCTTGTACTGCTGCCAGTGTGGTAGTAGTCACTAGTATTACATGTTGGTGCTGCTGACACTATAGTAGAAGTCACTGGTATGACATGCTGATACTGCTGACAGTGTGGTACTAATCACTGGAATGACATGCTTGTAGTGTTGATGGTTCGGTAGTAGTCACTGGTATGACATGCTGGTACTGTTAATGGTATGGTAGTAGTCACTAGTATGACATGTGGGTTCTGCTGACAGTGTGGTGGTAGTCACTGCTTTGACATGCTTGTCATGTTGACGGTATGGTAGTAGTCCCTTGTATGACTTGCTGGTAATGTTGGTGGTGGGTTAGTAGTTTCTGCAATGAGACGCTGGTACTGCTGACAGTGTGGTAGTAGTCACTGTTATGACATGATAGTGTTGTAATAGTCACTGGTATGACATAATGGTACTGCTGATAGTGTGGTAGTAGTCACTTGTATGACATGCTGGTACTGTTGATGTTGTGGTAATACACACTGGTATGACATGCTGGTACTGTTGATGGTCCTGTGGTAGCCACTAGTATCACATGCTGGTACTGCTGACAGTGTGGTAGTAGTCGCTGGTATGACATACTGGTACTCTTGGTGTGGTAGTAGCCAGTGGTATGACATGCTGGTACTGTTGATGTTGTGGCAGTACACACTGGTATGACATGCTGGTACTGTTGACAGTGTGATGGTAGTCATTGGTAAGACATGTGGGCACTGCTGATAGTGTGGTGGTATGCAGTGTTATGACGTGCTGGTACTGCTGACAGTGTGGTAGTAGTCGCAGGTATGACATGCTGGTATTGTTGATGTTGTGGTAGTTGTCACTGGTATGACATGCTGGTACTGTTGATGTTGTATTAGTCACTGGTATGAGATACTGGTTCTGCTGATATTGCATTGATATTCACTGGTATGACATGCTGGTTCAGTTGGTGTGGTGGTAGTCGCTGGTATGACATGCTGGTACTGTTGATGGTGTGGTAGTAGTCACTATTGTGAGATGCTGGTGCTGCTAACATTGTGGTTGTGGTCTCTGGTATGACATGCTCGTACTTTTGATGTTGTGGTTGTAGTCTCCTGTATGACATTCTGATACTGCTGACAGTGTGATAGTAGTCACTGGTATGACATGCTGGTGTTCTTGACAGTATCGTGGTAGTCACTGGTATGACATTTTGGTGCTGCTGACAGTGTGATAGTAGTCATTGGTATGACGTGATTGTACTGCTGACGGTGTGGTGGTAGTCACTGGTATGTCATAGTGGTACTGTTGATGGTGTGGTAGTAGTCAGTGTTGCGACATGCTGGTACTGCTGGCAGTGTGGTAGTAGTCACTGGTATGACATGCTGGTACTGTTGATAGTGTGCTAGTAGTCACTGGTGTGACAAGCTTTTACTGTTGATGGTGTGGTAGTAGTCACTGGTATGACATGCTGGTACTGGTGACACTCTGGTAGTAGTCGCTGGTATGACGTGATGGTACTGTTGATGGTGTGGTAGTAGTCACTGTTATGAGATGCTGGTACTTCTAACATTGTGGTGGTAGTCACTGGTATGACATGCTGGTACTGTTGATGTTGTGCCAGTAATCACTGGTATGATGTGCTGATACTGTTGACAGTGTGGTAGTCACTGGTATGACATTCTGGTACTGATGACAGTGTGGTAGTAGTCATTGGCATGACATGCTTGTACTGCTGACAGTGTGGTGGTAGTCACCGGTATGACATGCTGATACTGCTGACAGTGTGGTAGTGGTCACTGTTATGATTTGCTGCCACTGTTAATGCTGTGATAGCAGTCACTGGCATAACATACTGGCACTGTTGATTCTGTGGTAGTAGTCACTGGTATGAAATGCTGGTATTGTTGATGGTGTGGTAGCAGTCACTGGAATTATATGCAGGTACTGCTGACAGTGTGGTAGTAGTCACTGCTATGGCATGCTGGTACTGTTCATGATCTGCAGGTAGTAACTGGTATGATGTGTTGGTACTGCTGATAGTGTGGTGGTAGTCAATGGTATGGCATGCTGGTACTGTTGATGGTGCGGTGGTTGTCACTGAAATGACATGCTGGTACTGCTGACAGTGTGGCAGTAGTCACTTTCTATGGCATGCTGGTACTGTTCATGATCTGCAGGTAGTAACTGGTACGATGTGTTGGTACTGCTGATAGCGTGGTGGTAGTCAATGGTATGGCATACTGGTACTGCTGACAGTGTGGTGGTAGTTACTGGACTAACATGCTGGTACAGTTCATGATGTGAAGGTAGTCACTGGTATGACATGTTGGTACTGCTGATAGTGTGATGGTAGTCACTAGTATCGCATGTTGGTACTGTGGATCGTGTGGTGTTAATCACTGGTATGACATGCTGGTACTGCGGACAGTATTTTAGTAGTCACTGGTATGACATGCTAGTACTGCGGACAGTGTGGTAGTAGTTACTGTTATGACATGCTGGTACTGTTGATGGTGTGGTGGTAGTCACTGGCATGACATGCCGTTAATGCTGACAGTATTGTAGTAGTCACTAATGTGACTTGCTGGTACTGCTGACAGTGTGGTAGTAGTCAGTGGTAAGACATGCTGCTGCAGTTGGTGGTGTGGTGGTAGTCACTGGCATGACATGCTGTTAATGCTGAGAGTGTGGTAGTAGTCACTGGTATGACATGTTGGTACTGTTGGTGTGGTAGCAGTTAGTGGTATGACATGCTGGTACTGCTGATAGTGTGGTGGTAGTCACTGGTATAACATGCTGATTCTGCTGACAGTATGGGAGTAGTCACTAGTATGACATGCTGGTACTTGTGACAGTGTGCTGGTACTCACTGCTTTGACATGCTGGTCCTGTTGATGGTGTGGTAGTAGTCACTGGTATGACATGCTCGTACTGTTGGTGGTGTGGTGGTAGTCACTGGTATGACATACTGGTACTGTTGATGGTGTGGTGGTAGTCACTGGTATGACATAATTGTACTGCTGATAGTGTGGTAGTAGTCACTGTTATGACAAGCTGATACTGTTGATAGTGTGGTAGTAGTCACTGGTACGACATGCTGGTACTGTTCATGATTTGCAGGTAGTCACTGGTATGACGTGTTGGTACTGCTGATAGTGTGGTGGTAGTCAATGGTATGGTATTCTGGTACTCTTTATGGTGTGGTGGTAGTCACTGGAATGACATGCTGGTACTGCTGATGGTGTGGTAGTAGTTACTGGTATGAGAATCAGGTAATTCTGACAGTGTGGTGGTAGTCACTGGTATAACATGCTGGTACTGTTGGTGGTGGGTAAGTAGTCACTGGCATGACATAATGGAACTGCTGATAGTGTGGTAGTAGTCACTGTTAAGACAAGCTGGTACTGTTGATGGTGTGGTAGTAGTCACTGGTATGAGAAGTTCGTAATGTTGATGGTGTGGTGGTAGTCACTGGTATGACTTGCTCATACAGATAATGGTGTGGTAGTAGTCACTGGTATGGCTTGCCGGTACTGTTGATGGTGTGGTAGTAGTCAATGGTATGAGATGCAGGTACTGCTGACAGTGTGGTGGTAGTCACTGGTATGGCAGGCTGGTACTGTTGATTGTGTGGTGGTAGTCACTGTTATGACATGCTTGTACTGCTGCCAGTGTGGTAGTAGTCACTAGTATTACATGTTGGTGCTGCTGACACTATAGTAGAAGTCACTGGTATGACATGCTGATACTGCTGACAGTGTGGTACTAATCACTGGAATGACATGCTTGTAGTGTTGATGGTTCGGTAGTAGTCACTGGTATGACATGCTGGTACTGTTAATGGTATGGTAGTAGTCACTAGTATGACATGTGGGTTCTGCTGACAGTGTGGTGGTAGTCACTGCTTTGACATGCTTGTCATGTTGACGGTATGGTAGTAGTCCCTGGTATGACTTGCTGGTAATGTTGGTGGTGGGTTAGTAGTTTCTGCAATGAGACGCTGGTACTGCTGACAGTGTGGTAGTAGTCACTGTTATGACATGATAGTGTTGTAATAGTCACTGGTATGACATAATGGTACTGCTGATAGTGTGGTAGTAGTCACTTGTATGACATGCTGGTACTGTTGATGTTGTGGTAATACACACTGGTATGACATGCTGGTACTGTTGATGGTCCTGTGGTAGCCACTAGTATCACATGCTGGTACTGCTGACAGTGTGGTAGTAGTCGCTGGTATGACATACTGGTACTCTTGGTGTGGTAGTAGCCAGTGGTATGACATGCTGGTACTGTTGATGTTGTGGCAGTACACACTGGTATGACATGCTGGTACTGTTGACAGTGTGATGGTAGTCATTGGTAAGACATGTGGGCACTGCTGATAGTGTGGTGGTATGCAGTGTTATGACGTGCTGGTACTGCTGACAGTGTGGTAGTAGTCGCAGGTATGACATGCTGGTATTGTTGATGGTGTGGTAGTTGTCACTGGTATGACATGCTGGTACTGTTGATGTTGTATTAGTCACTGGTATGAGATACTGGTTCTGCTGATATTGCATTGATATTCACTGGTATGACATGCTGGTTCAGTTGGTGTGGTGGTAGTCGCTGGTATGACATGCTGGTACTGTTGATGGTGTGGTAGTAGTCACTATTGTGAGATGCTGGTGCTGCTAACATTGTGGTTGTGGTCTCTGGTATGACATGCTCGTACTTTTGATGTTGTGGTTGTAGTCTCCTGTATGACATTCTGATACTGCTGACAGTGTGATAGTAGTCACTGGTATGACATGCTGGTGTTCTTGACAGTATCGTGGTAGTCACTGGTATGACATTTTGGTGCTGCTGACAGTGTGATAGTAGTCATTGGTATGACGTGATTGTACTGCTGACGGTGTGGTGGTAGTCACTGGTATGTCATAGTGGTACTGTTGATGGTGTGGTAGTAGTCAGTGTTGCGACATGCTGGTACTGCTGGCAGTGTGGTAGTAGTCACTGGTATGACATGCTGGTACTGTTGATAGTGTGCTAGTAGTCACTGGTGTGACAAGCTTTTACTGTTGATGGTGTGGTAGTAGTCACTGGTATGACATGCTGGTACTGGTGACACTCTGGTAGTAGTCGCTGGTATGACGTGATGGTACTGTTGATGGTGTGGTAGTAGTCACTGTTATGAGATGCTGGTACTTCTAACATTGTGGTGGTAGTAGTCACTGGTATGACATTCTGGTACTGATGACAGTGTGGTAGTAGTCATTGGCATGACATGCTTGTACTGCTGACAGTGTGGTGGTAGTCACTGGCATGACATGCTGGTACTGTTGACAGTGTATGAATTTAGAATCATTCGACTTCTTAGAAGTAGTTCAGGATTGTTTTCTGAAGCAGTTTGTGACAGAACCTACAAGGGGAAATAACCTGCTTGACTTAGTTCTGGCAAACAATGAGTCCCTTGTTAATAATTTAGAAGTTTCAGAAGAACTGGGTGCTAGCGACCACAAATCTATTACATTTAGCATTGAATGGAAGTATGATAGTAGGGATAACTCAGTAACAGTCCCAGATTTTCGCTTAGCAGATTACGATGGGCTTAGAGAACACTTATCCTCTGTTGACTAGGGTAACGAAGAGAGCTGTCAATATGACAGTTTTCTGAACACTATACATGCTGCTCAAAGAACGTTTATCCCGTATAAAGAAATTAGATCAAATAGAAATGACTCAAAAAGGATGAATAATAGGCTGAAATATCTACTAGGGCTTAAGAAAGGAATTTATAGGCGTATCAAAAGAGGTGAGGGTCATCTTATGAATCAGTATATTGACATTAAGAGGGACATTAAAAAGGGGATAAGAAAAGCTAAAAGGGACTATGAAATTAAAGTTGCTAGGGATTCTAAAACTAACCCAAAAAGTTTTTTCCAGGTATATAGAACAAAAGTCAGAGATAAGATAGGTCCCCTTAAAAATAACCATGGGCATCTTACTGACAAAGAGAATGAAATGTGCTCGATTTTAAATAATTATTTTCTCTCAGTTTTTACACAGGAAGACACTAATAATATTCCAGTAATTAATTTTTATAGTGGGCCAGAAGAAGATAAATTATGTAACATCACAGTCGCTAGTGAAATGGTTGTGAAGCAGATAGACCGACTGAAGCTAAGTAAGTCTCCGGGTCCTGATGAGGTTTTTTAAAGGGATCTTAAGGAATGCAAAATGGAACTCTGTGAACCATTAACTAATATTTTTAATTTATCTCTTCAAACAGGTGTAGTGTCTTATATGTGGAAGATGGCTAATGTAATTCATATTTTTAAAACAGGGGACAAGTCGTTACCGTCAAATTACCGCCCATTAAGCCTGACCTCAATTGTAGGCAAATTACTAGAGTCAATTATAGCTGAGATTATAAGAAGCCATCTCAATAAGCATAGCTTGATTAATGATACTCAGCATGGATTCACAAGAGGCCGGTCTTGTCTAACTAATTTATTAACTTTTTCAGTAAAGCTTTTGAGGCTGTTGACCACGATAAAGAATTTGATATTATTTACTTAGATTTTAGTAAGGCTTTTGATAGAGTTCCGCACCAAAGACTGTTAAAGAAAGTGGCAGCTCATGGCATTGGAGGAAAAGTGCTCTCGTGGATCGAGTCATGGGTCACAGACGGGAAGCAGAGAGTGTCCATAAATGGGGTTAAATCTGAGTGGGGATCTGTAACAAGTGGCGTTCCACAGGAATCAGTCTTGGGCCCGTTGTTGTTTATAATATATATCAATGATCTTGATGAGGGAATTACTAGTGATATGAACAAATTCGCCGATGACACAAAGATAGGTAGGATAATTGATTCAAACGTAGGCGTTAGGGAACTTCAGAAAGATTTAGACAAACTCTTTTCTTGGTCAGAAAAGTGGCAGATGCAGTTTAATGTAGATAAATGCAAGGTTCTGAAGCTCGGGAGTGTCCATAAGTTAAATAATGTAGAACTTAGCCATACAGATTGCGAAAAGGACTTGGGGGTTATGGTAAGCAGCAACCTTAAACCAAGACAGCAATGCCTAAGCGTACGTAATAAGGCAAATAGATTACTGGGATTTATATCAAGAAGTGTAAGCAACAGAAGTCCAGAGGTCATACTGCAGCTTTATACATCATTAGTAAGGCCTCTCCTAGATTATGCAGCTCAGTTCTGGTCTCCATATTACAGAGTGGACATAAATTCGTTAGAAAACATTCAGCGTAGGATGACTAAATTAATACATAGCATTAGAAATCTTCCTTATGAAGAAAGATTGAAGATTCTTAAATTACATTCACTTGTTAGACGAAGAATGAGGGGAGACCTGATCGAAGTGTATAAGTGGAAGATGGGTATTAATAAAGGGGATATTAATAAGGTCTTGAGGATATCTCTCCAAGAGAGAACCCGCAGTAATGGATTTAAATTAGACAAGTTTAGATTTAGAAAGGACATAGGAAAGTATTGGTTTGGAAATAGGGTAGTTGTCGAATGGAACAGTCTACCTAGTTGGGTTATTGAGGCTAGGACTTTGGGTAGTTTCAAATTTAGGTTGGATAAATACATGAGTGAAAGGGGTTGGATCTGATTGGGACTTGCAAATGAATAGGTAGAGTTATCAGAGATTATTTCTTGGGTAGCATTAAAATTGGGTTGGGCAAATGTTTTGTTTTATCGGATGGATTGTAAAGGACCTGCCTAGTATGGGCCAACAGGCCTTCTGCAGTGTTCCTCCTTTCTTATGTTCTTATGTTCTTACGATATAACATACTGGTACTGCAGACAGCGTGGTTGTAGTCACTGGTATGATATACTGGTACTGTTGATGGTTTAGTAGTAGTTACTTGTATTACATGCTGGTACTGTTGATTGTTTGGTAGTAGTCACTGGTATGACAAGCTGGTACTGTTGACAATATGGTAGTAGTCACTGGTAAGACATGTTGGTACTGTTGGTATGGTAGTAGTCACTGGTATAACATGCTGGTGGCAATATAAACACAAATGCAGTATAATGTGATCCTTTATTGACTACGTTTCGCCCACACAGTGGGCTTTTTCAAGTCACAAACAGAACTACCTGGGGTGGAAGGAACGCGAGTATTTATAGTCCGGCTGAGGTCAGGTGAAGAATGCTGCATCTGATGATGTACCGAGTGGGGTTATAGAGTCTAAAAACTTGGGTAGCTTGGAAAGGAGATTGGATAAGTTTGTGAGCAGACCTTCTACAGTGTTCTTATGTGGGATAGCGATGAAGAAGTTTCTTGGCAAGTGGTTCAGCTATGTTATAGAAGCCACTATTCTGGTTGAAGTTGTCGGATGTAGAAATAAGTGATGATTCCAGGATTCTTCGGTATTGAGTGTTGTCTTCTGTGGCGATAAGCCTTGAGTTGCTGTAGTTTATCAAGTGGTTGTGTGAATTACGGTGTTGTACGCAGGCATTCCTTGTGTCGTCAGACCTGCTTGCGTATTGGTGTTCTGAAATACGTGTTTGGAGGTCCCTTGATGTTTCGCCCACGTATAACTTGTTGCAGTCATTACAAGGGATTATGTATACCCCTGCAGAGGATGGAGGCTTGTCCTGCCTACTACTGGTGATGTCCTTGATGGTCGTGGTTGTGGAGGTAGATACTTGGAATGATGTTTTGGCAAAGATGTTGGAAACATGTTTGGCAATGGAGTTGGTGGGAAGGACTATGTATCTCTTCTCGGCAGTGTCTTCTCTGGGTGTGTTGAAGATGTTTAATGCTCGCCGTCTGCAGTCTCTGATGAAGTGACGAGGATAGTGGAGTTTAGAAAATATTTGTTCAATTATAGTGCATTCTTCCTCAAGGAACTCGTTGTTGCAGATTCTGAGTGCACGCAGGAAGAAGCCTATAATTACACCACGTTTGGTTTTGGTGTCGTGGTGTCGTTTGAAGGATAGGAGTAGGAGGCAGAGAGTATGTTTTCCTGGGGCTGGGATGAAGGATATTGTTAGCCGTCTGGATGACATCATGAGAGGTAATGGGAGCAATCCTATTATCTGTCTCAGTGCTGGAGGCAACGATGTTGGCAGACGTAGGAGTGAGGACCTGATTAGCAGGTATAGGTCAGCAATAGAGATAATTAGGAAGAAGGGTGGGAAACCTGTCATATGTGGCATTTTGCCAAGGAGAGGAGTTGGAAATGAATGGTTGTCCAGAGCAATTGGTGTCAATTGCTGGCTGGACAAATACTGTAAGGAAAATGCGGTAACATTCATTGACAACTGGGACTTCTTCTATGGCAGAAATGACATGTATGCCAGGGATGGGGTTCACTTGTCTAGGTGTGGGGTGGGAGCACTGGCCAACGCAGTGGAGGGAGCTGTTAGGTCTTTAAACTAGGAATAGTTAGTGGTATGGGTTTCTGCGGGAAAACTGTGAAGTCGCAGGGTAGTAACATGAGTACTAGGAGAACTAGTAATAGGCAAAATGAGGAGGATATTGGAAAGCCAGTGGCACTAATTGACAATGACAGTAATAGGTTTAGTGGAATAACAGAAAGGAGCAGGAAGGGTAAAGAGATAGGAGGGTCATTAAATATTTATTACACAAATAGTCGCAGTGCTAGGAATAAGATGGACGAGTTGAGACTAGTTGCTAGTGCAGGTAACATAGATGTATTTGCCATTACTGAGACGTGGTTTAATTCAAAAAGTCGGGACATGCCTGCAGAATGTCACATTCAGGGTTTTAAATTGTTCCAAGTAGATAGAAGTATCGGGAAGGGGGGTGGGGTGGCATTGTATGTCCGAGATCGCTTGAACTGTTGCATAAAAACAGGTATTAAGTCTGAAGTAACACATACAGAGTCTGTTTGGATAGAATTTTCAGAGGGGCATGAAAAATTAATTTTAGGTGTGATATGCCGTCCCCCAAATTTAGATAGGGACCAGGGGAGACTACTATGGGAGGAAATTGTTAGGGCCACAAGGCACGATAATGTAGTAATTCTAGGAGACTTTAACTTTAGTCATATTGATTGGAATTTCTTAACTGGGAATTTAGAATCATACGATTTCTTAGAAGTAGTTCAGGATTGTTTTTTGAAGCAGTTTGTGACAGAACCTACAAGGGGTAATAACCTGCTTGACTTAGTTCTGGCAAACAATGAATCCCTTGTTAATAATTTAGAAGTTTCAGAGGAACTGGGTGCCAGCGACCACAAATCAATTACATGTAGAATTGAATGGAAGTATGATAGTAGGGATAACTCAGTAACAGTCCCAGATTTTCGCTTAGCAGATTACGATGGGCTTAGAGAACACTTATCATCTGTTGACTGGGGTAACGAAGAGAGCTATCAATATGACAGTTTTCTGAACACAATACATGCTGCTCAAAGAACGTTTATCCCTTATAAGGAAATTAGATCAAATAGAAATGACCCAAAATGGATGAATAATAGGCTGAAATATCTACTAGGGCATAAGAAAGGAATTTATAGGCGTATCAAAAGAGGCGAGGGTCATCTTATGAATCAGTATATTGACATTAAGAGGGACATTAAAAAGGGGATAAGAAAAGCTAAAAGGGACTATGAAATTAAAGTTGCTAGGGATTCTAAAACTAACCCAAAAAGTTTTTTCCAGGTCTATAGAACAAAAGTCAGAGATAAGATAGGTCCCCTTAAAAATAACTATGGGCATCTTACTGACAAAGAGAATGAAATGTGCTCGATTTTATATAATTATTTTCTCTCGGTTTTTACACAGGAAGACACTAATAATATTCCGGTAATTAATTTTTATAGTGGATCAGAAGAAGATAAATTATGTAACATCACAGTCACTAGTGAAATGGTTGTGAAGCAGATAGACCGACTGAAGCAAAATAAGTCACCGGGTCCTGATGAGGTTTTTTCAAGGGTTCTAAAGGAATGCAAAATGGAAGTCTGTGAACCATTAACTAATATTTTTAATTTATCTCTTCAAACAGGTGCAGTGTCTGATATGTGGAAGATGGCTAATGTAATTCCTATTTTTAAAACAGGGGACAAGTCGTTACCGTCAAATTACCGCCCAATAAGCCTGACCTCAATTGTAGGCAAATTACTAGAGTCAATTATAGCTGAGATTATAAGAAGCCATCTCGATAAGCATAGCTTGATTAATGATACTCAGCATGGATTCACAAGAGGCCGGTCTTGTCTAACTAATTTATTAACTTTCTTCAGTAAAGCTTTTGAGGCTGTTGACCACGATAAAGAATTTGATATTATTTACTTAGATTTTAGTAAGGCATTTGATAGAGTTCCGCACCAAAGACTGTTGAAGAAAGTAGCAGCTCATGGCATTGGGGAAAGGGTGCTCTCGTGGATCGAATCATGGCTCACAGACAGGAAGCAAAGAGTGTCCATAAATGGGGTCAAATCCGAGTGGGGATCAGTAACAAGTGGCGTTCCACAGGGATCAGTCTTGGGCCCGTTGTTGTTTATAATATATATCAATGATCTTGATGAAGGAATTACTAGTGATATGAGCAAATTCGCCGATGACACGAAGATAGGAAGGATAATTGATTCAAACGTAGATGTTAGGGAACTTCAGGAGGATTTAGACAAACTCTACTCTTGGTCAGAAAAGTGGCAGATGCAGTTCAATGTAGATAAATGCAAGGTTCTGAAGCTCGGGAGTGTCCATAACCCTAGCACTTATAAGTTAAATAATGTAGAACTTAACCATACAGATTGCGAAAAGGACTTGGGGGTTATGGTAAGCAGCAACCTTAAACCAAGACAGCAATGCCTAAGCGTACGTAATAAGGCAAATAGATTACTGGGATTTATATCAAGAAGTGTAAGCAACAGAAGTCCAGAGGTCATACTGCAGCTTTATACATCATTAGTAAGGCCTCACCTAGATTATGCAGTTCAATTCTGGTCTCCATATTACAGAATGGACATAAATTCGTTAGATAACATTCAGCGTAGGATGACTAAATTAATACATAGCATTAGAAATCTTCCTTATGAAGAAAGATTGAAGACTCTTAAGTTACATTCACTTGTTAGACGAAGAATGAGGGGAGACCTGATCGAAGTGTATAAGTGGAAGATAGGTATTAATAATGGGGATATTAACAAGGTCTTGAGAATATCTCTCCAAGAGAGAACCCGCAGTAATGGATTTAAATTAGATAAGTTTAGATTTAGAAAGGACATAGGAAAGTATTGGTTTGGAAATAGGGTAGTAGATGAGTGGAACAGTCTACCTAGTTGGGTTATTGAGGCTAGGACTTTGGGTAGTTTCAAATTTAGGTTGGATAAATACATGAGTGGGATGGGTTGGATTTGAGTGGGACTTGCACATCAGAGCTTATTTCTTGGGTAGCATTGAAAATTGGGTAGGTCAAATGTTTGTTAGTGGGATGAATTGTAAAGGACCTGCCTAGTATGGGCCAACAGGCCTGCTGCAGTCTTCCTCCTTTCTTATGTTCTTAGAAGTGGAGAAGATCGTTTTGGTTGGTGGGTTTTCGATAGACTTTAAAACGAAGTTCGTGGTCAGCTTTGCAGAGCAGGACATCAAGGAAAGGAAGAGTGTTCTCGACTTCTTCTTCAAGTGTGAACTGGATTGAAGGCTCGACCTGGTTGAGCTTGTCTTGGAGAGCTTGAACGTTGAAGCGTTTAGGAGTTATGAGGAGAATGTCGTCAACATAACGGAGCCAGGTGACAGACGAAGGAATAATGGTGGAGAAACGTTCGGCTTCTAGATGTTCCATGTATAGGTTCGCCAGGACTGCACTGAGTGGCGAACCCATGGGTAGTCCAAAAGTCTGCTGAAAGAGGTGATTTTTCGAAAGAGAAACACGTAAAGCCAACACATAGTTCAACAAGGTCGATGAAGTCGCTGGCTGGAATGGGAAGATCAAGTGAATCGTCAATCTTTCTGCGCAAGAGATCGAATGTGTTGACGACATTCTCCTCATAACTCCTAAACGCTTCAACGTTCAAGCTCTCCAAGACAAGCTCAACCAGGTCGAGCCTTCAATCCAGTTCACACTTGAAGAAGAAGTCGACAACACTCTTCCTTTCCTTGATGTCCTGCTCTGCAAAGCTGACCACGAACTTCGTTTTAAAGTCTATCGAAAACCCACCAACCAAAACGATCTTCTCCACTTCTACTCTCACCACGACACCAAAACCAAACGTGGTGTAATTATAGGCTTCTTCCTGCGTGCACTCAGAATCTGCAGCAACGAGTTCCTTGAGGAAGAATGCACTATAATTGAACAAATATTTTCTAAACTCCACTATCCTCGTCACTTCATCAGAGACTGCAGACGGCGAGCATTAAACATCTTCAACACACCCAGAGAAGACACTGCCGAGAAGAGATACATAGTCCTTCCCACCAACTCCATTGCCAAACATGTTTCCAACATCTTTGCCAAAACATCATTCCAAGTATCTACCTCCACAACCACGACCATCAAGGACATCACCAGTAGTAGGCAGGACAAGCCTCCATCCTCTGCAGGGGTATACATAATCCCTTGTAATGACTGCAACAAGTTATACGTGGGCGAAACATCAAGGGACCTCCAAACACGTATTTCAGAACACCAATACGCAAGCAGGTCTGACGACACAAGGAATGCCTGCGTACAACACCGTAATTCACACAACCACTTGATAAACTACAGCAACTCAAGACTTATCGCCACAGAAGACAACACTCAATACCGAAGAATCCTGGAATCATCACTTATTTCTACATCCGACAACTTCAACCAGAATAGTGGCTTCTATAAAATAGCTGAACCACTTGCCAAGAAACTTCTTCATCGCTATCCCACATAAGAACACTGTAGAAGGTCTGCTCACAAACTTATCCAATCTCCTTTCCAAGCTACCCAAGTTTTTAGACTCTATAACCCCACTCGGTACATCATCAGATGCAGCATTCTTCACCTGACCTCAGCCGGACTATAAATACTCGCGTTCCTTCCACCCCAGGTAGTTCTGTTTGTGACTTGAAAAAGCCCACTGTGTGGGCGAAACGTAGTCAATAAAGGATCACATTATACTGCATTTGTGTTTATATTGCCATTGTGTCGGTATTTTATACCATTCATTTCCATAACATGCTGGTACTGGTGACCGTGTGGTAGTAGTCGCTTCTATGACATGCTGACACTGTTGATGGTGTGGTAGTAGTCACTGACATGACATGTTAGTACTGATGACAGTGTGATGATAATCACTAGTATGACATGCTTGTACTGTTAATGGTGTGGTAATAACCACTGGTATGACATGCTGGTACTGTTGATTGTTCTGTGGTAATCACTGCAATGACATACTGTTACTGCTGACAGCGTGCTGGTACTGCTGGTACTGTTGATGGTGCTGTGGTGGTCACTGCTGTGACATTCTGGTACTGACTGTTGAATGTGCTGCAGGCAGTCATCGGAAGGCGACTCTAGCAGTATACTATGGTTTTGCAGCACAGCTTTGTAATACCATTGTGTGGACTTCCCTGCTGAGGAAGCGGTTTGTTCGACACAGGAAAAATGTTCTCAGCAGTTGTGTTAACGTCGCTCGCGATGAAGTTGTGTGCAGTCAGCTGGCATAGGAATACTAATATAAACAAAATTACCCTTTCAGTTCCTCACATGAACTTACGGCGATGGACACACGTCTATAACATTAATAAGGGAGCAACATAATCTACTTGTATGTTTCATTGCCCTACACTTGAGAAACAGAGGTTTGTAGATGAATGGTTCAGAGAACCGACATGTTGAGAAGTGATCAAGGTCCCAGGACCGAAACTCAGTGGTGACGTGTACTTAGCACTCAGTGGTGACGTGTACTTAGCTCTGTGAAGACCTGTTTGTGTGCTCTCTGTGAATCTGAACCAGGATGCCCTCTCTTGAGCAGCTTTACCAGCAGCTGAGAGAAGAGCTCAGAGTTGCTAAACTGGAGATACGGCGATTAACGGAGGAGAACAAGAGGATTCGTAGTAATCCTCCTGTTGTGAGTCCCCAGGTTAAGAGGGGAGCTTGGTCAGTGGCCGGGCAACATGGAACCAAGCTGAAGTTTAAGAAAACGGTTGGAGAGGCAGAAACAACGAGAAACCAGAAGACTGCCGTGGAAACTTCCAACTCATTCTCGGTGCTACCTGACGAATGTGAGTGTTCTACTGGGAATGCCACAACGAGCACCAAGGAAACATTGGCAGACGTGAGTGAGACATCCCTAGAAACCCCAACGAAGACCATCGAGAACGTCATGACGAATTCTACAAGTGGTGTAATGCTACCTGGCGAATGTGAGTCGACTACTCGGAGCATCACGACGGACGACGCAAAGGAAGGTAAAAACATTGTTGTTGTTGGGGATAGCCAGATTAGGTACATGGATAGGGCATTCTGCTTGAAGGACAGGAGTAGGAGGCAGAGAGTGTGTTTTCCTGGGGCAGGGATGAAGGATATTGTTAGCCGTCTGGATGACATCATGAGAGGTAATGGGAGCAATCCTATTATCTGTCTCAGTGCTGGAGGCAACGATGTTGGCAGACGTAGGAGTGAGGACCTGATTAGCAAGTATAGGTCAGCAATAGATATAATTAGGAGGAAGGGTGGGAAACCTGTCATATGTGGCATTTTGCCAAGGAGACGAGTTGGAAATGAATGGTTGTCCAGAGCAATTGGTGTCAATTGCTGGCTGGACAAATACTGTAAGGAAAATGCGGTAACATTCATTGACAACTGGGACCTCTTCTATGGCAGAAATGACATGTATGCCAGGGATGGGGTTCACTTATCTAGGTGTGGGGTGGGAGCACTGGCCAACGCAGTGGAGGGAGCTGTTAGCTCTTTAAACTAGGAATAGTTAGTGGTATGGGTTTCTGCGGGAAAACTGTGAAGTCTCAGGGTAGTAATATGAGTACTAGGAGAACTAGTAATAGGCAAAATGAGGTGGATATCGGAAAGCCAGTGGCACTAATTGACAAGGACAGTAATAGGTTTAGTGGAATAACAGAAAGGAGCAGGAATGATAAAGAGAAAGGAGGGTCCTTAAGTATATATTACACAAATAGTCGCAGTGCTAGGAATAAGATGGACGAGTTGAGACTAGTTGCTAGTGCAGGTAACATAGATGTATTTGCCATTACTGAGACGTGGTTTAATTCAAAAAGTCGGGACATGCCTGCAGAATGTCACATTCAGGGTTTCAAATTGTTCCAAGTAGATAGAAGTATCGGGAAGGGGGGTGGGGTGGCATTGTATGTCCAAGATCGCTTGAACTGTTGCATTAAAACGGGTATTAAGTCTGAAGTAACACATACAGAGTCTGTTTGGATAGAATTTTCAGAGGGGCATGAAAAATTAACTTTAGGTGTGATATACCGTCCCCCAAATTTAGATAGGGACCAGGGAAGACTACTATGGGAGGAAATTGTTAGGGCCACAAGGCACGATAATGTAGTAATTCTAGGAGACTTTAACTTTAGTCATATTGATTGGAATTTCTTGACTGGGAATTTAGAATCATACGACTTCTTAGAAGTAGTTCAGGATTGTTTTCTGAAGCAGTTTGTGACAGAACCTACAAGGGGTAATAACCTGCTTGACTTAGTTCTGGCAAACAATGAATCCCTTGTTAATAATTTAGAAGTTTCAGAAGAACTGGGTGCTAGCGACCACAAACCAATTACATTTAGAATTGAATGGAAGTATGATAGTAGGAATAACTCAGTAACAGTCCCAGATTTTCGCTTAGCAGATTACGATGGGCTTAGAGAACACTTATCATCTGTTGACTGGGGTAACGAAGAGAGCTATCAATATGACAGTTTTCTGAACACAGTACATGCTGCTCAAAGAACATTTATCCCTTATAAAGAAATTAGATCAAATAGAAATGACCCAAAATGGATGAATAATAGGCTGAAATATCTACTAGGGCATAAGAAAGGAATTTATAGGCGTATCAAAAGAGGCGAGGGTCATCTTATGAATCAGTATATTGACATTAAGAGGGACATTAAAAAGGGGATAAGAAAAGCTAAAAGGGACTATGAAATTAAAGTTGCTAGGGATTCTAAAACTAACCCAAAAAGTTTTTTCCAGGTCTATAGAACAAAAGTCAGAGATAAGATAGGTCCCCTTAAAAATAACTATGGGCATCTTACTGACAAAGACAATGAAATGTGCTCGATTTTAAATAATTATTTTCTCTCGGTTTTTCCACAGGAAGACACTAATAATATTCCGGTAATTAATTTTTATAGTGGATCAGTAGAAGATAAATTATGTAACATCACAGTCACTAGTGAAATGGTTGTGAAGCAAAAGGGAAGTCTGTGAACCATTAACTAATATTTTTAATTTATCTCTTCAAACAGGTGCAGTGTCTGATATGTGGAAGATGGCTAATGTAATTCCTATTTTTAAAACAGGGGACAAGTCGTTACCGTCAAATTACCGCCCAATAAGCCTGACCTCAATTGTAGGCAAATTACTAGTCAATTATAGCTGAGATTATAAGAAGCCATCTCGATAAGCATAGCTTGATTAATGATACTCAGCATGGATTCACAAGAGGCCGGTCTTGTCTAACGAATTTATTGACTTTCTTCAGTAAAGCTTTTGAGGATGTTGACCACGATAAAGAATTTGATATTATTTACTTAGATTTTAGTAAGGCATTTGATAGAGTCCGCACCAAAGACTGTCGAAGAAAGTAGCAGCTCATGGCATTGGGGGAAGGGTGCTCTCATGGATCGAATCATGGCTCACAGACAGGAAGCAAAGAGTGTCCATAAATGGGGTTAAATCCGAGTGGGGATCAGTAACAAGTGGCGTTCCACAGGGATCAGTCTTGGGCCCGTTGTTGTTTATAATATATATCAATGATCTTGATGAAGGAATTACTAGTGATATGAGCAAATTCGCCGATGACACAAAGATAGGTAGGATAATTGATTCAAACGTAGATGTTAGGGAACTTCAGGAGGATTTAGACAAACTCTACTCTTGGTCAGAAAAGTGGCAGATGCAGTTCAATGTAGATAAATGCAAGGTTCTGAAGCTCGGGAGTGTCCATAACCCTAGCACTTATAAGTTAAATAATGTAGAACTTAACCATACAGATTGCGAAAAGGACTTGGGGGTTATGGTAAGCAGCAACCTTAAACCAAGACAGCAATGCCTAAGCGTACGTAATAAGGCAAATAGATTACTGGGATTTATATCAAGAAGTGTAAGCAACAGAAGTCCAGAGGTCATACTGCAGCTTTATACATCATTAGTAAGGCCTCACCTAGATTATGCAGTTCAATTCTGGTCTCCATATTACAGAATGGACATAAATTCGTTAGAAAACATTCAGCGTAGGATGACTAAATTAATACATAGCATTAGAAATCTTCCTTATGAAGAAAGATTGAAGACTCTTAAGTTACATTCACTTGTTAGACGAAGAATGAGGGGAGACCTGATCGAAGTGTATAAGTGGAAGATAGGTATTAATAAAGGGGATATTAACAAGGTCTTGAGAATATCTCTCCAAGAGAGAACCCGCAGTAATGGATTTAAATTAGATAAGTTTAGATTTAGAAAGGACATAGGAAAGTATTGGTTTGGAAATAGGGTAGTAGATGAGTGGAACAGTCTACCTAGTTGGGTTATTGAGGCTAGGACTTTGGGTAGTTTCAAATTTAGGTTGGATAAATACATGAGTGGGATGGGTTGGATTTGAGTGGGACTTGCACATCAGAGCTTATTTCTTGGGTAGCATTGAAAATTGGGTAGGTCAAATGTTTGTTAGTGGGATGAATTGTAAAGGACCTGCCTAGTATGGGCCAACAGACCTGCTGCAGTGTTCCTCCTTTCTTATGTTCTTATGTTCTTATGTATTTATCCAACCTAAATTTGAAACTACCCAAAGTCCTAGCCTCAATAACCCAACTAGGTAGACTGTTCCACTCATCAACTACCCTATTTCCAAACCAATACTTTCCTATGTCCTTTCTAAATCTAAACTTATCTAATTTAAATCCATTACTGCGGGTTCTCTCTTGGAGAGATATCCTCAAGACCTTGTTAATATCCCCTTTATTAATACCTGTCTTCCACTTATACACTTCGATCAGGTCTCCCCTCATTCTTCGTCTAACAAGTGAATGTAACTTAAGAGTCTTCAATCTTTCTTCATAAGGAAGATTTCTAATGCTATGTATTAATTTAGTCATCCTACGCAGAATGTTTTCTAACGAATTTATGTCCATTCTGTAATATGGAGACCAGAATTGAGCTGCATAATCTAGGTGAGGCCTTACTAATGATGTATAAAGCTGCAGTATGACCTCTGGACTTCTGTTGCTTACACTTCTTGATATAAATCCCAGTAATCTATTTGCCTTATTACGTACGCTAAGGCATTGCTGTCTTGGTTTAAGGTTGCTGCTTACCATAACCCCCAAGTCCTTTTCGCAATCTGTATGGCTAAGTTCTACATTATTTAACTTACAAGTGCTAGGGCCATGGCCACTCCCGAGCTTCAGAACCCTGCACCTATCTACACTGAACTGCATCTGCCACCTTTCCGACCAAGAGCAGAGTTTGTCTAAATCCTCCCAAACTTTTTCAGCTTGTTACCCAATTTAACATGCCACATAAAGCATGTTACCCCTTTCACAAAATGTTGTTATTATTGATATATATGGCTAAATTAAAACACTTGAGATATTTTCTTTTATTTATTGTATTTGAACATTGTGCATCTCTAATGATTATTACCAAAGATGTCAAGAATATCAGTGGGATAGATGGAGTTGCATACTTGAAGCTAGTTTAGGAATTCTTGGCTTCATACCAGCTTATGTCTACCTCGGCTGATGCTCACAGATAAACTGACAGTGTGAAATAGAGGCAGCCTCAGGAAGTGAGTGACGTGTACTGGACAGGTCGATCTGGGCTACTGAGTGACTTTTGTAGATGAATGGTTCAGAGAACCGACATGTTGATAAATTAGACACATGTGCAACTCTTGGGTATCTTTATTGAGGAAACGTTTCGCCACACAGTGGCTTCATCAGTCCATACAAAGGAGAATCTTGAAGAACAGGAGGAGAATGAGGTAATCAGTTCCTCAACCTTGAGTCGATGTGGTCAGTCCATCAATCTTGAATAGAATGAGTGACTTTTGTCCTGAAGCATACTTGTCAAAATACTTTTGGGTTTCCACACACTTAGCTATATATTTCTTCTTTTCTAATACTGTATATTAGTTTTTGATGTTTATTGTTATTTGGTTTAACTTTATTACTTACTTATAATAGGTTTACTTTACAACTTTATATACTAAGACAAAGTTAACAATAATCCTCATACCGGGTACCGCATTGTTTTCTTGATTTTCAGAATTCATAACTTTTTTCTGTCACCCCTCCATTACCCCCAAAAATGGTTAAATTACCCCCAGGGGGTAATTTACACCCAGTTTGGGAACCACTGTCATATGGTCTCAACGTTGCTTTCTACAAGTGTAGTTGCAACCCGATCATTTTCCACAAACTTCATGTGGTCGGTGTACGCTTCCTTGGTCGTTCCGCTATTAGTCTCCCTCACATCGTCTTTGTTACCGCAAAGGGACTTCATCACATGATAGGGACTGACGACCTTAAATGAAGATTGTGTATACCTTGTCGTTACTTTGATTCTGCAGCAAGGTCTTTCATCAACCACTAATCTTTTTTCCTATGCAGACGTATTTCGAGTCGTCATGAAAGCACCAGTTACTTTCTTAAGATTATCACAAGCACACTCAAACACTAAGTGGATGTTACGTATGAGAAACGCATATCCTAACAACAAATTGCACATGCAAACACTCACTAATCAACTTGCTGCAGGAGTCCAGGGTGAACTGAAATTGTGAAATTCCGTCATCTCAAGTGTTCCACTCAGGAGTTAACGGTGGCAAGCAAAACTTAAAAGTATTATAAATGTGTGCAATATGCAAGAAGCTTGGTGGCGGGATGGCCTGGTGCCACTATGCAAGAACCTTGATGGTGAAATGGACTGGTGCCACTATGCAAGAACCTTGGTGGTGGAATGGACTGGTGCCACTATGCAAGAACCTTGATGGTGGAATGGACTGGTGCCACTATGCAAGAACCTTGGTGGTGGAATGGACTGGTGCCACTATGCAAGAACCTTGGTGGTGGGATGGACTGGTGCCACTATGCAAGAACATTGGTGGTGGAATGGCTTGGTGCCACTGTTGAGAAATGGTTATCAGCTAAGTTTAAATATAGGGAAAACTTAACTTAGAAAGACAACTCATCGCCTGCACAGCCGCCCCTGCAGACGAGGTCTTGAGAAGCTGTCGAAGTCATTCCTCAACGGGCTGAAATGAGTTAAATATGCTGACATAACACCCCTAGGGGGTGTTATGTCAGCATATTTCATTCACTGATTGCTGACAAACTTACGTGTGTGGACTCAAAGGTCCGCATATCACCGGGGTTTATGATAAGTGACTAACTCACGATTTTATACTCAACTGCGCAGTCAATAGTAGCATATCACGAGTTAGAACACTTACCTGGGTATATGTATCTGACCCGTAATTACGCCCGGATATCCGTTGAGTTGATTGAAGAATAGTGTTCCTTGAAGAATGTCGCACTACAATCTGTTGGATCGCAACACTCGTTGTTACACTGTTCATCAATAAATGTTCACACAATATCACTGAAGAAGCTGATCACACTTCTCTGTAAGTGTTTATTGTGTTTTGTGAGACACTTTGTTCACACTAACGCACAGATCGCTCTTTGTTGGTTATCCTGGCGTCAGTGTCACTCTTAGTAGAGTCAAAAGTAATCTGAAGGCACCACAATGCCCCACGCCGTCACTGCCCCCAGCACAAAGGAAAAGCTGACCTAGTACTTTTGCTTCCTTGCCACTTCCTCGATGAAGCAAAGCAGAATGTTTGATTCTTGCTGCCTTAAGCATAGACAACAATGTCCACTATTTTTACCATGGTAATAAAGTGGGAGCAGGATTTTCCTTAATTGTCCTGCTAAGGTAAGAGATGGACTGTCTCTTATTAAACTACACTTTGCAACACTGAAAGGAGCGTCGGTCGAAGTGACCACGTCCCATACTCATACTGCATCTGCTATCAATTACTCGCTGTAGCAGTAAACAAGATGCTTGCCCCTTCTGAGAGGGTTGGGCCCTTCAGGGCTGAAAGGGGCTGAAGGGGGCTGATACCCCCCTCCTGGAGAAAATTTCTCCACACTGGGGGGCGGCAGAGGTTCGCTGCAGGTGAACTATTCATCACTTAACTTTAATTTAATTTTCTCACTCGCCACCACTGTTGATTGTCTTTTTGGTGGTGGAATGGCCTGGTGCCACTATGCAAGAACCTTGGTGTTGGAATGGACTGGTGCCACTATGCAAGAACCTTGGTGGTGGAATGGACTGGTGCCACTATGCAAGAACCTTGGTGGTGGAATGGACTGGTGCCACTATGCAAGAACCTTGGTGGTGGAATGGACTGGTGCCACTATGCAAGAACCTTGGTGGTGGAATGGACTGGTTCAACTATGCAAGAACCTTGTTGGTGGAATGGCCTGGTGCCACTATGCAAGAACCTTGGTGGTGGACTGGCCTGGTGCCACTATGCAAGAACCTTGGTGGTGGACTGGCCTGGTGCCACTATGCAAGAACCTTTGTGGTGGACTGGCCTGGTGCCACTATGCAACAACCTTGGTGGTGGAATGTCCTGGTGCCACTATGCAAGAACCTTGATGGTGGGATGGCCTGCTGCCACTATACAAGAACCTTGGTGGTGGGATGGCCTGGTGCCACTATGCAAGAACCTTGATGGTGGGATGGCCTGGTGCCACTATGCAAGAACCTTGGTGGTGAAATGTCCTGGTACCACTATGCAAGAACCTTGATGGTGGGATGGCCTGGTGCCACTATGCAAGAAGCTTGGTGGTGGGATGGTCTGGTGCCACTATGCAAGAACCTTGGTGGCGGGATGGCCTGGTGCCACTATGCAAGAAGCTTGGTGGTGGTATGGTCTGGTGCCACTATGCAAGAACCTTGGTGGTGGAATGGCCTGGTGCCACTATGCAAGAACCTTGGTGGTGGAATGGACTGGTGCCACTATGCAAGAACCTTGGTGGTGAAATGTCCTGGTACCACTATGCAAGAACCTTGATGGTGGGACGGCCTGGTGCCACTATGCAAGAAGCTTGGTGGTGGAATGGTCTGGTGCCACTATGCAAGAACCTTGGTGGTGGGATGGTCTGGTGCCACTATGCAAGAACCTTGGTGGTGGGATGAACTGGTGCCACTATGCAAGAACCTTGATGGTGGGATGGTCTGGTGCCACTATGCAAGAAGCTTGGTGGTGGACTGGCCTGGTGCCACTATGCAAGAAGCTTGGTGGTGGACTGGCCTGGTGCCACTATGCAAGAACCATGGTTGTGGGATGGTCTGGTGCCACTATGCAAGAACCTTGTTGGTGCACTGGCCTGGTGCCACTATGCAAGAACCTTGGTGGTGGGATGGTCTGGTGCCACTATGCAAGAACCTTGGTGGTGGGGTGGTCTGGTTCCACTATGAGAGAAGCTCGGTGGTGGGATGGTCTGGTGCCACTATGCAAGAACCTTGGTGGTGGGATGGTCTGGTGCCACTATGCAAGAACCTTGGTGGTGGGATGATCTGGTGCCACTATGCAAGAACCTTGGTGGTGGGATGGTCTGGTGCCACTATGCAAGAAGCTTGGTGGTGGACTGGCCTTGTGCCACTATGCAAGAAGCTTGGTGGTGGACTGGCCTGGTGCCACTATGCAAGAACCATGGTTGTGGGATGGTCTGGTGCCACTATGCAAGAACCTTGGTGGTGGACTGGCCTGGTGCCACTATGCAAGAACCTTGGTGGTGGGATGGTCTGGTGCCACTATGCAAGAACCTTGGTGGTGGGGTGGTCTGGTGCCACTATGAGAGAAGCTCGGTGGTGGGATGGTCTGGTGCCACTATGCAAGAACCTTGGTGGTGGGATGGTCTGGTGCCACTATGCAAGAAGCTTGGTGGTGGGGTGGTCTGGTGCCACTATGAGAGAAGCTTGGTTTTGGGATGGTCTGGTGCCACTATGCAAGAACCTTGGTGGTGGGATGGTCTGGTGCCACTATGCAAGAAGCTTTGTGGTGGGATGGTCTGGTGTCACTATGCAAGAACCTTGGTGGTGGGGTGGTCTGGTGCCACTATGATAGAAGCTTGGTGGTGGGATGGTCTGGTGCCACTATGCAAGAAGCTTTGTGGTGGGGTTGTCTGGTGCCACTATGCAAGAACCTTGGTGGTGGGATGGTCTGGTGCCACTATACAAGACCCTTGGTGGTGGGGTGGTCTAGTGCCACTATGAGAGAAGCTTGGTGGTGAGATGGTCTGGTGCCACTATGCAAGAACCTTGGTGGTGGGGTGGTCTGGTGCCACTATGAGAGAAGCTTGGTGGTGGGATGGTCTGGTGCCACTATGCAAGAACCTTGGTGGTGGGATGGTCTGGTGCCACTATGCAAGAAGCTTGGTGGAGGGATGGTCTGGTGCCACTATGCAAGAAGCTTGGTGGTGGGGTGATCTGGTGCCACTATGAGAGAAGCTTGGTGGTGGGATGGTCTGGTGCCACTATGCAAGAAGCTTGGTGGTGGGGTGATCTGGTGCCACTATGAGAGAAGCTTGGTGGTGGGATGGTCTGGTGCCACTATGCAAGAACCTTGGTGGTGGGGTGGTGTGGTGCCACTATGCAAGAACCTTGGTCGTGGGATGGTCTGGTGCCACTATGCAAGAACCTTGGTGGTGGGGTGGTGTGGTGCCACTATGCAAGAACCTTGGTGGTGGGATGGTCTGGTGCCACTATGCAAGAACCTTGGTGGTGGGATGGTCTGGTGCCACTATGCAAGAACCTTGGTGGTGGGATGGTCTGGTGCCACTATGAGAGAAGCTTGGTGGTGGGATGGTCTGGTGCCACTATGCAAGAAGCTTGGTGGTGGGGTGATCTGGTGCCACTATGAGAGAAGCTTGGTGGTGGGATGGTCTGGTGCCACTATGCAAGAAGCTTGGTGGTGGGGTGATCTGGTGCCACTATGAGAGAAGCTTGGTGGTGGGATGGTCTGGTGCCACTATGCAAGAACCTTGGTGGTGGGGAGTTGTGGTGCCACTATGCAAGAACCTTGGTGGTGGGATGGTCTGGTGCCACTATGCAAGAACCTTGGTGGTGGGGTGGTGTGGTGCCACTATGCAAGAACCTTGGTGGTGGGGTGGTGTGGTGCCACTATGCAAGAACCTTGGTGGTGGGATGGTCTGGTGCCACTATGCAAGAACCTTGGTGGTGGGATGGTCTGGTGCCACTATGCAAGAACCTTGGTGGTGGGATGGTCTGGTGCCACTATGCAAGAACCTTGGTGGTGGGGTGGTGTTTTTCCACTATGCAAGAACCTTGGTGGTGGGATGGTCTGGTGCCACTATGCAAGAACCTTGGTGGTGGAATGGTCTGGTGCCACTATGCAAGAACCTTGGTGGTGGGGTGGTCTGGTGCCACTATGCAAGAACCTTGGTGGTGGGATGGTCTGGTGCCACTATGGAAGAACCTTGGTGGTGGAATGGTCTGGTGCCACTATGCAAGAACCTTGGTGGTGGGGTGGTCTGGTGCCACTATGCAAGAACCTTGGTGGTGGGATGGTCTGGTGCCACTATGGAAGAACCTTGGTGGTGGAATGGTCTGGTGCCACTATGCAAGAACCTTGGTGGTGGGGTGGTCTGGTGCCACTATGCAAGAACCTTGGTGGTGGGATGGTCTGGTGCCACTATGCAAGAACCTTGGTGGTGGAATGGTCTGGTGCCACTATGCAAGAACCTTGGTGGTGGGGTGGTGTGGTGCCACTATGCAAGAACCTTGGTGGTGGGGTGGTCTGGTGCCACTATGCAAGAACCTTGGTGGTGGAATGGTCTGGTGCCACTATGCAAGAACCTTGGTGGTGGGATGGTCTGGTGCCACTATGCAAGAACCTTGGTGGTGGGGTGGTGTGGTGCCACTATGCAAGAACCTTGGTGGTGGGATGGTCTGGTGCCACTATGCAAGAACCTTGGTGGTGGGATGGTCTGGTGCCACTATGCAAGAACCTTGGTGGTGGGATGGTCTGGTGCCACTATGGAAGAACCTTGGTGGTGGAATGGTCTGGTGCCACTATGGAAGAACCTTGGTGGTGGAATGGTCTGGTGCCACTATGCAAGAACCTTGGTGGTGGGGTGGTGTGGTGCCACTATGCAAGAACCTTGGTGGTGGGATGGTCTGGTGCCACTATGGAAGAACCTTGGTGGTGGAATGGTCTGGTGCCACTATGCAAGAACCTTGGTGGTGGGGTGGTGTGGTGCCACTATGCAAGAACCTTGGTGGTGGGATGGTCTGGTGCCACTATGGAAGAACCTTGGTGGTGGAATGGTCTGGTGCCACTATGCAAGAACCTTGGTGGTGGAATGGTCTGGTGCCACTATGGAAGAACCTTGGTGGTGGGATGGTCTGGTGCCACTATGGAAGAACCTTGGTGGTGGGATGGTCTGGTGCCACTATGCAAGAACCTTGGTGGTGGGATGGTCTGGTGCCACTATGGAAGAACCTTGGTGGTGGGATGGTCTGGTGCCACTATGGAAGAACCTTGGTGGTGGAATGGTCTGGTGCCACTATGGCTTGATGATTGCCGAACTGAACTTGGCGCAGAGATCGTTCATGACAAATTTTGTGTCATGGTCAGACAAGATAACACGTATGACGTATCAGCCACTGCCAGAGTAATGTCTGGGATCTTCCACCAAATCATTAAATATGGCATTTATTTTTATACAAGGATTCTAGCAATAGACCGAATAATGATAAATGTGAACATAAATATTACAGAAAACCTTGGAAGTTAACAGTGAGATTTACGCCACTTGACGGCCCGAGCGAGTCTGGTTGACTTGAAAGATTATGGAAGATTACATTAGACGAGGTAATTGAGTGAGTACTCTGAATGGACACCAGAGAGTCTAAAGCTGCACACATAGGAGCAGCGTTTGTGAACTGTAACTGGTCCAAGTTGGACAGAAACCTCGTCGTAAGCTCCTTTCTCCTATTTGCGGGTTATTTACGTGTTGGTCCAGCCACGGTATTGTTCCTTTTTGTTCTCTAGCCTAAACAGCTGAGCAGGGGCTGGGAGGTCGATAAAAGAATCAGGAAGTAATGAACTTATAAAATTTACTGAGAACTAAGACCAATAGGTGTCTCAATGCAAATATCAATAAAAATAACACATGAACTATGCACCAGAGACTCAGAAGCTACAACAATCTCCCTACAAAATAAACTTTTAACAAAAACAGCAAAAATATTCATTACATATAGTTAAAATATCCAGATTCTGTTAACCCTTGTGAAGGCAAATTATGAGAAATTAGAATTTCGACTTGAATTCCCTAGAGTGGATTGAGTATCTCAATATAAGGTGAATAAGTCCATGTAAATGAAATTCTGATAGTTATTTTTCAAGCAATTACTAATCTGCAAAGACAGCGCCTGCCCAAAAAAGGGAGAATAAACGTGAATGTTGCAAAGTTGCAGTTGTTAATAAAACACCCAATAACTATTTTTTAAATTTATTATACAAACTTATTCCTTTAAGAAAAAGGAGGAGTAGATGTAAAATAGAAAGAGACAGGCGCTCCTTTTACAGGCGAAAAAAAAGAATAACAGAGCTACTAAAAGAGGTCAATATATCTGAAATGCGTAGGGAGACACTGGTCAGAGAAATAGCAAGCATCGAACTTAAGCTAAAGGAATCTTATAGGAGTCAGGAATCGCGGGAAGAACTAAAAGCCATAAATGAAATCGAAAGAAACCCAAAGTATTTCTTTTCCTATGCTAAATCAAAGTCGAGAACAACGTCCAGTATTGGGCCCCTACTTAAACAAGATGGGTCCTACACAGATGACAGCAAGGAAATGAGTGAGCTACTCAAGTCCCAATATGACTCAGTTTTTAGCAAGCTGCTAACCAGACTGAGAGTCGAAGATCTAAATGATTTTTTTATGAAAACCACAGAATTTGGTTAACACAAGCCTACGTGATGTTATCCTGACGCCAAATGACTTCGAACAAGCGATAAATGACATGCCCATGCCCTCTGCCCCAGAGGTCCGAGTCCTCATAAACTTTCTACCCAAATAAAAACTCTTTCGCTCAAGCGCAGGACCTGACGTATGTTAGGACTCACCAGGCGCAGGACCTGACGTATGTTAGGACTCACCAGGCGCAGGACCTGACGTATGTTAGGACTCACCAGGCGCAGGACCTGACGTTTGTTAGGACTCATCAGGCGCAGGACCTGATGTAGTATATTAGGACTTACCAGGCGCAGTGCCTGATGTATCTTAGGACTCACCAGGCGCAGGACCTGACGTATATTAGGACTCACCAGGAGCAGTGCCTGATGTATGTTAGGACTCACCATGCGCAGGAGCTGATGTACGTTAGGACTCACCAGGCGCAGGACCTGATGTATGTTAGGACTCACCAGGCACAGGACCTGACGTATGTTAGGATTCACCAGGCGCAGGACCTGACGTATGTTAGGACTCACCAGGCGCAGGACCTGGCGTATGTTAGGACTCACCAGGCGCAGGACCTGACGTATGTTAGGACTCACCAGGCGCAGGACCTGACATATGTTAGGACTCACCAGGCGCAGGACCCGACGTATGTTAGGACTCACCAGGCGCAGGACCTGATGTATGTTAGGACTCACCAGGCGCAGGACCTAACATGTTAGGATTCACCAGGCGCAGGACCTGACGTATGTTAGGATTCACCAGGCGCAGGACCTGACGTATGTTAGGACTCACCAGAAGCAGTGCCTGATGTATCTTATGACTCACCAGGAGCAGTGCCTGATGCATCTTAGGACTCACCATGCGCAGGACCTGACGTATGTTAGGACTCACCAGGCGCAGTGCCTGATGTATCTTAGGACTCACCAGGCGCAGGACCTGACGTATGTTAGGACTCACCAGGCGCAGTGCCTGATGTATGTTAGGACTCACCAGCGCAGGACCTGATGTATGTTAGGACTCACCAGGCGCAGGACCTGACGTATGTTAGGACTCACCAGGCGCAGGACCTGATGTATGTTAGGACTCACCACGCGCAGGACCTGACGTATGTTAGGACTCACCAGGCGCAGGACCTGACGTATGTTAGGACTCACCAGGCGCAGGACCTGACATATGTTAGGACTCACCAGGCGCAAGACTCGACGTATGTTAGGACTCACCAGGCGCAGGACCCGACGTATGTTAGGACTCACCAGGCGCAGTGCCTGATGATGTATGTTAGGACTCACCAGGCGCAGGACCTGACGTATGTTAGGACTCACCAGGCGCAGTGCCTGATGCATCTTAGGACTCACCAGGAGCAATGCCTGATGCATCTTAGGACTCACCAGGCGCAGTGCCTGATGCATCTTAGGACTCACCAGGAGCAGTGCCTGATGCATCTTAGGACTCACCAGGAGCAGTGCCTGATGCATCTTAGGACTCACCAGGAGCAGTGCCTGATGCATCTTAGGACTCACCAGGCGCAGGACCTGACGTATGTTAGGACTCACCAGGCGCAGTGCCTGATGCATCTTAGGACTCACCAGGCGCAGTGCCTGATGCATCTTAGGACTCACCAGGAGCAGTGCCTGATGCATCTTAGGACTCACCAGGCGCAGTGCCTGATGCATCTTAGGACTCACCAGCGCAGGACCTGACGTATGTTAGGACTCACCAGGCGCAGGACCTGATGTATGTTAGGACTCACCAGCGCAGGACCTGACGTATGTTAGGACTCACCAGGGGCAGGACCTGACGTATGTTAGGACTCACCAGGCGCAGTGCCTGATGTATGTTAGGACTCACCAGGCGCAGGACCTGACGTATGTTAGGACTCACCAGGCGCAGTGCCTGATGTATGTTAGGACTCACCAGGCGCAGTGCCTGATGTATGTTAGGACTCACCAGCGCAGGACCTGACGTATGTTAGGACTCACCAGGCGCAGTGCCTGATGTATGTTAGGACTCACCAGCGCAGGACCTGATGTATGTTAGGACTCACCAGGCGCAGGACCTGACGTATGTTAGGACTCACCAGGCGCAGTGCCTGATGTATGTTAGGACTCACCAGGCGCAGTGCCTGATGTATGTTAGGACTCACCAGGCGCAGTGCCTGATGCATCTTAGGACTCACCATGCGCAGGACCTGACGTATGTTAGGACTCATCAGGCGCAGTGCCTGATGTATGTTAGGACTCACCAGGCGCAGGACCTGACGTATGTTAGGACTCACCAAGCGCAGGACCTGACGTATGTTAGGACTCACCAGGCGCAGTGCCTGATGTATGTTAGGACTCACCAGGCGCAGGACCTGACGTATGTTAGGACTCACCATGCGCAGGGCCTGACGTATGTTAGGACTCACCAGGCGCAGTGCCTGATGTATGTTAGGACTCACCAGCGCAGGACCTGATGTATGTTAGGACTCACCAGGCGCAGGACCTGACGTATGTTAGGACTCACCAGGCGCAGGACCTGATGTATGTTAGGACTCACCATGCACAGGACCTGACGTATATCAGGATTCACCAGGCGCAGGACCTGACATATGTTAGGACTCACCAGGCGCAAGACCCGACGTATGTTAGGACTCACAAGGCGCAGGACCCGACGTATGTTAGGACTCACCAGGCGCAGGACCTGACGTATGTTAGGACTCACCAGGCGCAGGACCTGATGTATGTTAGGACTCACCATGCACAGGACCTGACGTATATCAGGATTCACCAGGCGCAGGACCTGACATATGTTAGGACTCACCAGGCGCAAGACCCGACGTATGTTAGGACTCACAAGGCGCAGGACCCGACGTATGTTAGGACTCACCAGGCGCAGGACCTGACGTATGTTAGGACTCACCAGGCGCAGGACCTGACTCACGTTAGGACTCACCAGGCGCAGGACCTGACGTATGTTAGGACTCACCAGGCGCAGGACCTGACGCACGTTAGGACTCACCAGGCGCAGGACCTGACGTATGTTAGGACTCACCAGGCGCAGGACCTGACGTATGTTAGGACTCACCAGGCGCAGGACCTGACGCCCGTTAGGACTCACCAGGCGCAGGACCTGACGTATGTTAGGACTCACCAGGCGCAGGACCTGATGTATGTTAGGACTCACCAGGCGCAGGACCTGATGTATGTTAGGACTCACCAGGCGCAGGACCTGACGCCCGTTAGGACTCACCAGGCGCAGGACCTGACGTATGTTAGGATTCACCAGGCGCAGGACCTGACGTATGTTAGGACTCACCAGGCGCAGGACCTGACGTATGTTAGGACTCACCAGGCACAGGACCTGACGTATGTTAGGACTCACCAGGCACAGGACCTGCCAGAGCTGAATGACCCCTACCCTGCCAGAGCTGTATGCCCCTTGTACCCTGCCAGAGCTATATGACACCCTACCCTGCCAGAGCTGTATGACCCCCTACCCTGCCAGAGCTGTATGACCCCCTACCCTGCCAGAGCTGTATGACCCCCTACCATGCCAGAGCTGTATGACCCCCTACTCTGCCAGTGCTGTATGACCCCCTACCCTGTCAGCACTGTATGATCCCCTACCCTGCCAGTGCTGTATGACCCCCTACCCTGTCAGCACTGTATGAGCCCCTACCCTGCCAGCGCTGTATGACCCCCTACGCTGCCAGAGCTCTATGACCCCCTACCCTGTCAGCACTGTATGATCCCCTACCCTGCGAGTGCTGTATGACCCCCTACCCTGCCAGAGCTCTATGACCCCCTACCCTGTCAGCACTGTATGATCCCCTACCCTGCCAGTGCTGTATGACCCCCTACCCTGCCAGAGCTCTATGACCCCCTACCCTGTCAGCACTGTATGACCCCTTACCCTGCCAGAGCTGTATGACCCCCTACCCTGCCAGGGCTCTATGACCCCTACCCTGTCAGCACTGTATGATCCCCTACCCTGCCAGTGCTGTATGAACCCCTACTCTGCCAGTGCTGTATGACCCCCTACCCTGCCAGGGCTCTATGACCCCCTACCCTGTCAGCACTGTATGACCCCTTACCCTGCCAGCGCTGTATGACCCCCTACTCTGCCAGAGTTCTATGACCCCCTACCCTGTCAGCACTGTATGACCCTCTACCCTGCCAGCACTGTATGACTCCCTACCCTGCCTGCACTGTATGATCCCCTACCGTGCCAGTGCTGTATGACCCCTACCCTGCCAGAGCTGTATGACCCCCTACCCTGCCAGCACTGTATGATCCCCTACCCTGCCAATGCTGCATGACCTCCTACCCTGCCAGCACTGTATGACCCTCTACCCTGCCAGCACTGTATGACCCCCTACCCTGCCCGCGCTGTATGACCCCCTACCCTGCCAGGACTGTGTGATCCCCTACCCTGCCAGCACTGTATGACCCCCTACCCTGCCAGGACTGTATGACCCCCTACCCTGCCAGCACTGTATGATCCTCTACCCTGCCCGCAGTGTATGACTTTCTACCCTGCCAGCACTGTATGACCCCTACCCTGCCCGCGCTGTATGACCCCCTACCCTGCCAGCACTGTATGATCCCCTACCCTGCCCGCGCTGTATGACCAACTACCCTGCCAGCACTGTATAATCTCCTACCCTGCCCGCACTGTATGACCAACTACCCTGCCAGCACTGCATGATCCCCTACCCTGCCCGCGCTGTATGACCCCCTACCCTGCCAGCACTGTATGATCCCCTACCCTGCCAGCGCTGTATGACCCCCTACCCTGCCAGAACTGTATGATCCCCTACCCTGCCAGCGCTGTATGACCAACTACCCTGCCAGCACTGTATGATCCCCTACTCTGCCAGCGCTGTATGACCAACTACCCTGCCAGCACTGTATGATCCCCTACCCTGCCAGCGCTGTATGACCAACTACCCTGCCAGCACTGTATGATCCCCTACCCTGCCAGCGCTGTATGACCAACTACCCTGCCAGCACTGTATGATCCCCAACTCTGCCAGCGCTGTATGATCAACTACCCTGCCAGCACTGTATGATCCCCTACCCTTCCAGCGCTGTATGACCAACTACCCTGCCAGCACTGTATGATCCCCTACCCTGCCAGCGCTGTATGACCAACTACCCTGCCAGCACTGTATGATCCCCTACCCTGCCAGCGCTGTATGACCAACTACCCTGCCAGCACTGTATGATCCCCTACCCTGCCCGCACTGTATGACCAACTACCCTGCCAGCACTGTATGATCCCCTACCCTGCCAGCGCTGTATGACCAACTACCCTGCCAGCACTGTATGATCCCCAACTCTGCCAGCGCTGTATGACCAACTACCCTGCCAGCACTGTATGATCCCCTACCCTGCCCGCACTGTATGACCAACTACCCTGCCCGCACTGTATGACCAACTACCCTGCCAGCACTGTATGATCCCCTACCCTGCCCGCACTGTATGACCAACTACCCTGCCAGCACTGTATGATCCCCTACCCTGCCCGCACTGTATGACCAACTACCCTGCCCGCACTGTATGACCAACTACCCTGCCAGCACTGTATGATCCCCTACCCTGCCCGCACTGTATGACCAACTACCCTGCCAGCACTGTATGATCCCCTACCCTGCCCGCACTGTATGACCAACTACCCTGCCCGCACTGTATGACCAACTACCCTGCCCGCACTGTATGACCAACTACCCTGCCAGCACTGTATGATCCCCTACCCTGCCCGCACTGTATGACCAACTACCCTGCCCGCACTGTATGACCAACTACCCTGCCAGCACTGTATGATCCCCTACCCTGCCCGCACTGTATGACCAACTACCCTGCCCGCGCTGTATGACCCCCTACCCTGCCAGCACTGTATGACTCCCTACCCTGCCAGCACGGTATGACCCCCTACCCTGCCAGCACGGTATGACCCAAGTGGGTATAGCGCTTGGTTTTGCTTATAATAATAAGAATAATAATTGATGTGTCGCAGGCACTAGGTGTTAGTCGCAGGCAACAAGTATGTGTCGCAGGCAACAAGTATGTGTCGCAGGCAACAAGTATGTGTCGCAGGAAACAAGTATGTGTCGCAGGCAACAAGTATGTGTCGCAGGCAACAAGTATGTGTCGCAGGCAACAAGTATGTGTCGCAGGCAACAAGTATGTGTCGCAGGCAACAAGTATGTGTCGCAGGCAACAAGTATGTGTCGCAGGCAACAAGTATGTGTCGCAGGCACTAGGTGTTAGTCGCAGGCAACAAGTATGTGTCGCAGACACCAAGTATGTGTCGCAGGCAACAAGTATGTGTCGCAGGCAACAAGTATGTGTCGCAGGCAACAAGTATGTGTCGCAGGCAACAAGTATGTGTCGCAGGCAACAAGTATGTGTCGCAGGCAACAAGTATGTGTCGCAGGCAACAAGTATGTGTCGCAGGCAACAAGTATGTGTCGCAGGCAACAAGTATGTGTCGCAGGCAACAAGTATGTGTCGCAGACACCAAGTATGTGTCGCAGGCAACAAGTATGTGTCGCAGACACCAAGTATGTGTCGCAGGTAACAAGTATGTGTCGCAGGCAACAAGTATGTGTCGCAGGCAACAAGTATGTGTCGCAGGCAACAAGTATGTGTCGCAGGCAACAAGTATGTGTCGCAGACACCAAGTATGTGTCGCAGGCAACAAGTATGTGTCGCAGGCAACAAGTATGTGTCGCAGACACCAAGTATGTGTCGCAGGTAACAAGTATGTGTCGCAGGCAACAAGTATGTGTCGCAGGCAACAAGTATGTGTCGCAGACACCAAGTATGTGTCGCAGGCAACAAGTATGTGTCGCAGGCAACAAGTATGTGTCGCAGACACCAAGTATGTGTCGCAGGCAACAAGTATGTGTCGCAGGCAACAAGTATGTGTCGCAGGCAACAAGTATGTGTCGCAGGCAACAAGTATGTGTCGCAGACACCAAGTATGTGTCGCAGGCAACAAGTATGTGTCGCAGGCAACAAGTATGTGTCGCAGACACCAAGTATGTGTCGCAGGCAACAAGTATGTGTCGCAGACACCAAGTATGTGTCGCAGGCAACAAGTATGTGTCGCAGGCAACAAGTATGTGTCGAAGACACCAAGTATGTGTCGCAGGCAACAAGTATGTGTCGCAGACACCAAGTATGTGTCGCAGGCAACAAGTATGTGTCGCAGACACCAAGTATGTGTCGCAGGCAACAAGTATGTGTCGCAGGCAACAAGTATGTGTCGCAGGCAACAAGTATGTGTCGCAGGCAACAAGTATGTGTCGCAGACACCAAGTATGTGTCGCAGGCAACAAGTATGTGTCGCAGGCAACAAGTATGTGTCGCAGACACCAAGTATGTGTCGCAGGCAACAAGTATGTGTCGCAGACACCAAGTATGTGTCGCAGGCAACAAGTATGTGTCGCAGGCAACAAGTATGTGTCGCAGGCAACAAGTATGTGTCGCAGGCAACAAGTATGTGTCGCAGACACCAAGTATGTGTCGCAGGCAACAAGTATGTGTCGCAGGCAACAAGTATGTGTCGCAGACAACAAGTATGTGTCGCAGGCAACAAGTATGTGTCGCAGGCAACAAGTATGTGTCGCAGACAACAAGTATGTGTCGCAGGCAACAAGTATGTGTCGCAGGCAACAAGTATGTGTCGCAGGCAACAAGTATGTGTCGCAGACACCAAGTATGTGTCGCAGGCAACAAGTATGTGTCGCAGGCAACAAGTATGTGTCGCAGGCAACAAGTATGTGTCGCAGGCAACAAGTATGTGTCGCAGGCAACAAGTATGTGTCGCAGGCAACAAGTATGTGTCGCAGGCAACAAGTATGTGTCGCAGGCAACAAGTATGTGTCGCAGGCAACAAGTATGTGTCGCAGGCAACAAGTATGTGTCGCAGGCAACAAGTATGTGTCGCAGGCAACAAGTATGTGTCGCAGGCACTAGGTGTTAGTCGCAGGCAACAAGTATGTGTCGCAGACACCAAGTATGTGTCGCAGGCAACAAGTATGTGTCGCAGGCAACAAGTATGTGTCGCAGGCAACAAGTATGTGTCGCAGGCAACAAGTATGTGTCGCAGGCAACAAGTATGTGTCGCAGGCAACAAGTATGTGTCGCAGGCAACAAGTATGTGTCGCAGGCAACAAGTATGTGTCGCAGGCAACAAGTATGTGTCGCAGGCAACAAGTATGTGTCGCAGGCAACAAGTATGTGTCGCAGGCACTAGGTGTTAGTCGCAGGCAACAAGTATGTGTCGCAGACACCAAGTATGTGTCGCAGGCAACAAGTATGTGTCGCAGGCAACAAGTATGTGTCGCAGGCAACAAGTATGTGTCGCAGGCAACAAGTATGTGTCGCAGGCAACAAGTATGTGTCGCAGGCAACAAGTATGTGTCGCAGGCAACAAGTATGTGTCGCAGGCAACAAGTATGTGTCGCAGGTAACAAGTATGTGTCGCAGGCAACAAGTATGTGTCGCAGACACCAAGTATGTGTCGCAGGCAACAAGTATGTGTCGCAGGCAACAAGTATGTGTCGCAGGCAACAAGTATGTGTCGCAGACACCAAGTATGTGTCGCAGGCAACAAGTATGTGTCGCAGGCAACAAGTATGTGTCGCAGGCAACAAGTATGTGTCGCAGGCAACAAGTATGTGTCGCAGGCAACAAGTATGTGTCGCAGGCAACAAGTATGTGTCGCAGGCAACAAGTATGTGTCGGAGACAACAAGTATGTGTCGCAGGCAACAAGTATGTGTCGCAGGCAACAAGTATGTGTCGCAGGCAACAAGTATGTGTCGCAGGCAACAAGTATGTGTCGCAGGTAACAAGTATGTGTCGCAGACACCAAGTATGTGTCGCAGGCAACAAGTATGTGTCGCAGGCAACAAGTATGTGTCGCAGGCAACAAGTATGTGTCGCAGGCAACAAGTATGTGTCGCAGGCAACAAGTATGTGTCGCAGGCAACAAGTATGTGTCGCAGACAACAAGTATGTGTCGCAGGTAACAAGTATGTGTCGTAGGTAACAAGTATGTGTCGCAGGCAACAAGTATGTGTCGCAGGCAACAAGTATGTGTCGCAGGCACCAAGTATGTGTCGCAGGTAACAAGTATGTGTCGCAGGTAACAAGTATGTGTCGCAGGCACCAAGTATGTGTCGCAGGCAACAAGTATGTGTCGCAGGCAACAAGTATGTGTCGCAGGCAACAAGTATGTGTCGCAGACAACAAGTATGTGTCGCAGACAACAAGTATGTGTCGCAGGCAACAAGTATGTGTCGCAGGCAACAAGTATGTGTCGCAGGCAACAAGTATGTGTCGCAGGCAACAAGTATGTGTCGCAGGTAACAAGTATGTGTCGCAGGTAACAAGTATGTGTCGCAGGCAACAAGTATGTGTCGCAGGCAACAAGTATGTGTCGCAGGTAACAAGTATGTGTCGCAGGCAACAAGTATGTGTCGCAGGCAACAAGTATGTGTCGCAGGTAACAAGTATGTGTCGCAGGCAACAAGTATGTGTCGCAGGCAACAAGTATGTGTCGCAGGCAACAAGTATGTGTCGCAGACACCAAGTATGTGTCGCAGGCAACAAGTATGTGTCGCAGACACCAAGTATGTGTCGCAGGTAACAAGTATGTGTCGCAGACACCAAGTATGTGTCGCAGACACCAAGTATGTGTCGCAGGTAACAAGTATGTCTCGCAGACACCAAGTATGTGTCGCAGATACCAAGTATGTGTCGCAGGTAACAAGTATGTGTCGCAGACACCAAGTATGTGTCGCAGACACCAAGTATGTGTCGCAGGTAACAAGTATGTGTCGCAGGCAACAAGTATGTGTCGCAGGTAACAAGTATGTGTCGCAGGTAACAAGTATGTGTCGCAGGTAACAAGTATGTGTCGCAGGCAACAAGTATGTGTCGCAGACACCAAGTATGTGTCGCAGGTAACAAGTATGTGTCGCAGGCAACAAGTATGTGTCGCAGACACCAAGTATGTGTCGCAGGCAACAAGTATGTGTCGCAGGCAACAAGTATGTGTCGCAGGTAACAAGTATGTGTCGCAGGCAACAAGTATGTGTCGCAGGTAACAAGTATGTGTCGCAGGCACCAAGTATGTGTCGCAGGTAACAAGTATGTGTCGCAGGCACCAAGTATGTGTCGCAGACACCAGGTATTAGTCGCAGACACCAGATATGTGTCGCAGGCAACAAGTATGTGTCGCAGGTAACAAGTATGTGTCGCAGGCACCAAGTATGTGTCGCAGACACCAGGTATTAGTCGCAGACACCAGATATGTGTCGCAGGCAACAAGTATGTGTCGCAGGCAACAAGTATGTGTCGCAGGTAACAAGTATGTGTCGCAGGCACCAAGTATGTGTCGCAGGTAACAAGTATGTGTCGCAGGCACCAAGTATGTGTCGCAGGCAACAAGTATGTGTCGCAGGTAACAAGTATGTGTCGCAGGCACCAAGTATGTGTCGCAGGTAACAAGTATGTGTCGCAGGCAACAAGTATGTGTCGCAGGTAACAAGTATGTGTCGCAGGCACCAAGTATGTGTCGCAGGTAACAAGTATGTGTCGCAGGCACCAAGTATGTGTCGCAGGTAACAAGTATGTGTCGCAGGTAACAAGTATGTGTCGCAGGCAACAAGTATGTGTCGCAGGTAACAAGTATGTGTCGCAGGTAACAATTATGTGTCGCAGGTAACAAGTATGTGTCGCAGGCAACAAGTATGTGTCGCAGGTAACAAGTATGTGTCGCAGGTAACAAGTATGTGTCGCAGGTAACAAGTATGTGTCGCAGGTAACAAGTATGTGTCGCAGGTAACAAGTATGTGTCGCAGGTAACAAGTATGTGTCGCAGGTAACAAGTATGTGTCGCAGGTAACAAGTATGTGTCGCAGGTAACAAGTATGTGTCGCAGGCACCAAGTATGTGTCGCAGGTAACAAGTATGTGTCGCAGGTAACAAGTATGTGTCGCAGGTAACAAGTATGTGTCGCAGGCACCAAGTATGTGTCGCAGGTAACAAGTATGTGTCGCAGGTAACAAGTATGTGTCGCAGGTAACAAGTATGTGTCGCAGGTAACAAGTATGTGTCGCAGGTAACAAGTATGTGTCGCAGGTAACAAGTATGTGTCGCAGGTAACAAGTATGTGTCGCAGGTAACAAGTATGTGTCGCAGGTAACAAGTATGTGTCGCAGGTAACAAGTATGTGTCGCAGGCACCAAGTATGTGTCGCAGGTAACAAGTATGTGTCGCAGGCAACAAGTATGTGTCGCAGGCAACAAGTATGTGTCGCAGGTAACAAGTATGTGTCGCAGGCAACAAGTATGTGTCGCAGGTAACAAGTATGTGTCGCAGGTAACAAGTATGTGTCGCAGGCACCAAGTATGTGTCGCAGGCACCAAGTATGTGTCGCAGGTAACAAGTATGTGTCGCAGGTAACAAGTATGTGTCGCAGGTAACAAGTATGTGTCGCAGGCAACAAGTATGTGTCGCAGGTAACAAGTATGTGTCGCAGGTAACAAGTATGTGTCGCAGGTAACAAGTATGTGTCGCAGGCAACAAGTATGTGTCGCAGGTAACAAGTATGTGTCGCAGGTAACAAGTATGTGTCGCAGGTAACAAGTATGTGTCGCAGGTAACAAGTATGTGTCGCAGGTAACAAGTATGTGTCGCAGGTAACAAGTATGTGTCGCAGGTAACAAGTATGTGTCGCAGGTAACAAGTATGTGTCGCAGGTAACAAGTATGTGTCGCAGGCACCAAGTATGTGTCGCAGGTAACAAGTATGTGTCGCAGGTAACAAGTATGTGTCGCAGGTAACAAGTATGTGTCGCAGGCACCAAGTATGTGTCGCAGGTAACAAGTATGTGTCGCAGGTAACAAGTATGTGTCGCAGGTAACAAGTATGTGTCGCAGGTAACAAGTATGTGTCGCAGGTAACAAGTATGTGTCGCAGGTAACAAGTATGTGTCGCAGGTAACAAGTATGTGTCGCAGGTAACAAGTATGTGTCGCAGGTAACAAGTATGTGTCGCAGGCACCAAGTATGTGTCGCAGGTAACAAGTATGTGTCGCAGGCAACAAGTATGTGTCGCAGGCAACAAGTATGTGTCGCAGGTAACAAGTATGTGTCGCAGGCAACAAGTATGTGTCGCAGGTAACAAGTATGTGTCGCAGGTAACAAGTATGTGTCGCAGGCACCAAGTATGTGTCGCAGGCACCAAGTATGTGTCGCAGGTAACAAGTATGTGTCGCAGGTAACAAGTATGTGTCGCAGGTAACAAGTATGTGTCGCAGGCACCAAGTATGTGTCGCAGGTAACAAGTATGTGTCGCAGGTAACAAGTATGTGTCGCAGGTAACAAGTATGTGTCGCAGGTAACAAGTATGTGTCGCAGGTAACAAGTATGTGTCGCAGGTAACAAGTATGTGTCGCAGGTAACAAGTATGTGTCGCAGGTAACAAGTATGTGTCGCAGGCAAGTATGTGTCAAGTATGTGTCGCAGGTAACAAGTATGTGTCGCAGGTAACAAGTATGTGTCGCAGGTAACAAGTATGTGTCGCAGGCAACAAGTATGTGTCGCAGGTAACAAGTATGTGTCGCAGGTAACAAGTATGTGTCGCAGGTAACAAGTATGTGTCGCAGGCAACAAGTATGTGTCGCAGGTAACAAGTATGTGTCGCAGGTAACAAGTATGTGTCGCAGGTAACAAGTATGTGTCGCAGGTAACAAGTATGTGTCGCAGGTAACAAGTATGTGTCGCAGGCAACAAGTATGTGTCGCAGGTAACAAGTATGTGTCGCAGGTAACAAGTATGTGTCGCAGGTAACAAGTATGTGTCGCAGGTAACAAGTATGTGTCGCAGGCACCAAGTATGTGTCGCAGGTAACAAGTATGTGTCGCAGGTAACAAGTATGTGTCGCAGGTAACAAGTATGTGTCGCAGGCAACAAGTATGTGTCGCAGGCACCAAGTATGTGTCGCAGGTAACAAGTATGTGTCGCAGGTAACAAGTATGTGTCGCAGGTAACAAGTATGTGTCGCAGGTAACAAGTATGTGTCGCAGGTAACAAGTATGTGTCGCAGGTAACAAGTATGTGTCGCAGGTAACAAGTATGTGTCGCAGGTAACAAGTATGTGTCGCAGGTAACAAGTATGTGTCGCAGACACCAAGTATGTGTCGCAGGTAACAAGTATGTGTCGCAGGTAACAAGTATGTGTCGCAGGTAACAAGTATGTGTCGCAGGTAACAAGTATGTGTCGCAGGTAACAAGTATGTGTCGCAGACACCAAGTATGTGTCGCAGGTAACAAGTATGTGTCGCAGGTAACAAGTATGTGTCGCAGGTAACAAGTATGTGTCGCAGGTAACAAGTATGTGTCGCAGACACCAAGTATGTGTCGCAGGTAACAAGTATGTGTCGCAGGTAACAAGTATGTGTCGCAGGTAACAAGTATGTGTCGCAGGTAACAAGTATGTGTCGCAGACACCAAGTATGTGTCGCAGGTAACAAGTATGTGTCGCAGGTAACAAGTATGTGTCGCAGGCAACAAGTATGTGTCGCAGGCAACAAGTATGTGTCGCAGGCAACAAGTATGTGTCGCAGGTAACAAGTATGTGTCGCAGGTAACAAGTATGTGTCGCAGGCAACAAGTATGTGTCGCAGGCACCAAGTATGTGTCGCAGGTAACAAGTATGTGTCGCAGGTAACAAGTATGTGTCGCAGACACCAAGTATGTGTCGCAGGCAACAAGTATGTGTCGCAGGTAACAAGTATGTGTCGCAGGTAACAAGTATGTGTCGCAGGTAACAAGTATGTGTCGCAGGCACCAAGTATGTGTCGCAGGTAACAAGTATGTGTCGCAGGCAACAAGTATGTGTCGCAGGCACCAAGTATGTGTCGCAGGTAACAAGTATGTGTCGCAGGTAACAAGTATGTGTCGCAGACACCAAGTATGTGTCGCAGGCAACAAGTATGTGTCGCAGGTAACAAGTATGTGTCGCAGGCACCAAGTATGTGTCGCAGGTAACAAGTATGTGTCGCAGGTAACAAGTATGTGTCGCAGGCACCAAGTATGTGTCGCAGGTAACAAGTATGTGTCGCAGGCAACAAGTATGTGTCGCAGGCACCAAGTATGTGTCGCAGGTAACAAGTATGTGTCGCACACACCAAGTATGTGTCGCAGGCACCAAGTATGTGTCGCAGGTAACAAGTATGTGTCGCAGACACCAAGTATGTGTCGCAGGTAACAAGTATGTGTCGCAGACACCAAGTATGTGTCGCAGGTAACAAGTATGTGTCGCAGGCAACAAGTATGTGTCGCAGGCACCAAGTATGTGTCGCAGGTAACAAGTATGTGTCGCAGGCAACAAGTATGTGTCGCAGGCACCAAGTATGTGTCGCAGGTAACAAGTATGTGTCGCAGACACCAAGTATGTGTCGCAGGTAACAAGTATGTGTCGCAGGCAACAAGTATGTGTCGCAGGCACCAAGTATGTGTCGCAGACACCAAGTATGTGTCGCAGGTAACAAGTATGTGTCGCAGGCAACAAGTATGTGTCGCAGGCACCAAGTATGTGTCGCAGGCACCAAGTATGTGTCGCAGGCACCAAGTATGTGTCGCAGACACCAAGTATGTGTCGCAGACACCAAGTATGTGTCGCAGGCACCAAGTATGTGTCGCAGACACCAAGTATGTGTCGCAGACACCAAGTATGTGTCGCAGGCAACAAGTATGTGTCGCAGGCACCAAGTATGTGTCGCAGACACCAAGTATGTGTCGCAGACACCAAGTATGTGTCGCAGGCACCAAGTATGTGTCGCAGACACCAAGTATGTGTCGCAGACACCAAGTATGTGTCGCAGACACCAAGTATGTGTCGCAGGCAACAAGTATGTGTCGCAGGCAATAAGTATGTGTCGCAGGCAACAAGTATGTGTCGCAGGCAACAAGTATGTGTCGCAGACACAAAGTATGTGTCGCAGACACCAAGTATGTGTCGCAAGCAACAAGTATGTGTCGCAGGCACCAAGTATGTGTCGCAGACACCAAGTATGTGTCGCAGGCACCAAGTATGTGTCGCAGACACCAAGTATGTGTCGCAGGCAACAAGTATGTGTCGCAGACACCAAGTATGTGTCGCAGACACCAAGTATGTGTCGCAGGCAACAAGTATGTGTCGCAGGCACCAAGTATGTGTCGCACACACCAAGTATGTGTCGCAGACACCAAGTATGTGTCGCAGGCAACAAGTATGTGTCGCAGGCAACAAGTATGTGTCGCAGACACCAAGTATGTGTCGCAGACACCAAGTATGTGTCGCAGGCAACAAGTATGTGTCGCAGGCAACAAGTATGTGTCGCAGACACCAAGTATGTGTCGCAGACACCAAGTATGTGTCGCAGGCAACAAGTATGTGTCGCAGGCACCAAGTATGTGTCGCAGACACCAAGTATGTGTCACAGACACCAAGTATGTGTCGCAGGCAACAAGTATGTTTCGCAGACAACAAGTATGTGTCGCAGGCAACAAGTATGTGTCGCAGGCAACAAGTATGTGTCGCAGACACCAAGTATATGTCGCAGACACCAAGTATGTGTCGCAGGCAACAAGTATGTGTCGCAGGCAACAAGTATGTGTCGCAGGCAACAAGTATGTGTCGCAGGCACCAAGTATGTGTCGCAGACACCAAGTATGTGTCGCAGACACCAAGTATGTGTCGCAGGCATCAAGTATGTGCCGCAGGCAACAAGTATGTGTCGCAGGCAACAAGTATGTGTCGCAGGCACCAAGTATGTGTCGCAGACACCACGTATGTGTCGCAAGCAACAAGTATGTGTCGCAGGCAGCAAGTATGTGTCGCAGACACCAAGTATGTGTCGCAGGCAACAAGTATGTGTCGCAGACACCAGGTATTAGTCGCAAGCACCAAGTATGTGTCGCAGGCAACAAGTATGTGTCGCAGACACCAAGTATGTGTCGCAGGCAACAAGTATGTGTCGCAGACACCAGGTATTAGTCGCAAGCATCAAGTATGTGTCGCAGGCAACAAGTATGTGTCACAGGCAACAAGTATGTGTCGCAGGCAACAAGTATGTGTCGCAGGCAACAAGTATGTGTCGCAGGCAACAAGTATGTGTCGCAGACACCAGGTATTAGTCACAAGCACCAAGTATGTGTCGCAGGCAACAAGTATGTGTCGCAGACACCAGGTATTAGTCGCAAGCACCAAGTATGTGTCGCAGGCAACAAGTATGTGTCGCATACAACAAGTATGTGTCGCAGGCAACAAGTATGTGTCGCAAACACCAAGTATGTGTCGCAGGCAACAAGTACGTGTCGCAGACAACAAGTATGTGTCGCAGGCAACAAGTACGTGTCGCAAACACCATGTGTCGCAGGCAACAAGTATGTGTCGCAGGCAACAAGTATGTGTCGCAGACACCAGGTATTAGTCGCAGGCAACAAGTATGTGTCGCAGGCAACAAGTATGTGTCGCAAACACCAAGTATGTGTCGCAGGCAACAAGTATGTGTCGCAGGCAACAAGTTTGTGTCACAGACACCAGGTATTAGTCGCAGGCAACAAGTATGTGTCGCAGGCAACAAGTATGTGTAGCAGGCAACAAGTATGTGTCGCAGGCAACAAGTATGTGTCGCAGGCAATAAGTATGTGTCGCAGGCAAAAAGTATGTGTCGCAGACACCAGGTATGTGTCGCAGGCAACAAGTATGTGTCGCAGGCAACAAGTATGTGTCGCAGACACCAGGTATTAGTCGCAGGCAACAAGTATGTGTCGCAGGCAACAAGTATGTGTCGCAGGCAACAAGTATGTGTCGCAGGCAACAAGTATGTGTCGCAGGCAACAAGTATGTGTCGCAGGCAACAAGTATGTGTCGCAGGCAACAAGTATGTGTCGCAGGCAACAAGTATGTGTCGCAGAGACCAGGTATGTGTCGCAGGCAACAAGTATGTGTCGCAGGCAACAAGTATGTGTCGCAGGCACCAGGTATTGGTCGCAGGCACCAAGTATGTGTCGCAGGCAACAAGTATGTGTCGCAGACACCAGGTATTAGTCGCAGGCAACAAGTATGTGTCGCAGGCACCAGGTATTAGTCGCAGGCACCAAGTATGTGTCGCAGGCAACAAGTATGTGTCGCAGGCACCAAGTATGTGTCGCAGGCAACAAGTATGTGTCGCAGGCAACAAGTATGTGTCGCAGGCAACAAGTATGTGTCGCAGACACCAGGTATGTGTCGCAGGCAACAAGTATGTGTCGCAGGCACCAAGTATGTGTCGCAGACACCAAGCATGTGTCGCAGGCACCAAGTATGTGTCGCAGGCAACAAGTGTGTGTGTCGCACGCACCAAGTATGTGTCGCAGGCAACAAGTGTGTGTCGCAGGCACCAAGTATGTGTCGCAGGCAACAAGTATGTGTCGCAGACACCAGGTATTTGTCGCAGGCAACAAGTATGTGTCGCAGGCACCAAATATGTGTCGCAGACACCAGGTATGTGTTGCAGACACCAGGTATGTGTCGCAGGCACCAAGTATGTGTCGCAGACACCAAGTATGTGTCGCAGGCACCAAGTATGTGTCGCAGACACCAGGTATGAGTCGCAGGCAACAAGTATGTGTCGCAGGCAACAAGTATGTGTCGCAGACACCAGGTATTAGTCGCAGGCAACAAGTATGTGTCGCAGGCACCAAATATGTGTCGCAGAAACCAGGTATGTGTTGCAGACACCAGGTATGTGTCGCAGGCACCAAGTATGTGTCGCAGACACCAAGTATGTGTCGCAGGCACCAAGTATGTGTCGCAGACACCAGGTATGAGTCGCAGGCACCCAGTATGTATGGCACAAACCAAATATGTGTCGCAGACACCAGTTACGTGTTGCAGGTACCAAGTATGTATTGCAAACACCAGGTATGTGTCACAGGCACTAGGTATGTGTCACAGGCACCAAGTATGTGTCGCAGACACTAATTATGTGTTGCAGACACCAGGTGCGTGTTGCAGGCACCAAGTGCGTGTTGCTGACACCAGGTGCGTGTTGCAGACACCAGGTGCGTGTTGCAGGCACCAGGTGCGTGTTGCAGACACCAGGTGCGTGTTGCAGACACCAGGTGCGTGTTGCAGACACCAGGTGCGTGTTGCAGACACCAGGTGCGTGTTGCAGGCACCAGGTGCGTGTTGCAGACACCAGGTGCGTGTTGCAGACACCAGGTGCGTGTTGCAGACACCAGGTGCGTGTTGCAGACACCAAGTGCGTGTTGCAGGCACGAAGTGCGTGTTGCAGACACCAGGTGCGTGTTGCAGACACCAGGTGCGTGTTGCAGACACCAGGTGCGTGTTGCAGGCACCAAGTGCGTGCTGCAGGCACCAAGTGCGTGTTGCAGGCACCAAATGCGTGTTGCAGACACCAGGTGCGTGTTGCAGACACCAGGTGCGTGTTGCAGACACCAGGTGCGTGTTGCAGGCACCAAGTGCGTGTTGCAGACACCAGGTACGTGTTGCAGACACCAGGTGTGTGTTGGAGGCACCAGGTGCGTGTTGCAGACACCAAGTGCGTGTTGCAGACACCAGGTGCGTGTTGCAGACACCAGGTGCGTGTTGCAGACACCAGGTGCGTGTTGCAGACACCAGGTGCGTGTTGCAGGCACCAAGTGCGTGTTGCAGGCACCAGGTGCGTGTTGCAGACACCAAGTGCGTGTTGCAGACACCAGGTGCGTGTTGCAGGCACCAAGTGCGTGTTGCAGACACCAGGTGTGTGTTGCAGACACCAGGTGCGTGTTGCAGGCACCAAGTGCGTGTTGCAGACACCAGGTGCGTGTTGCAGACAACAGGTGCGTGTTGCAGACACCAGGTGTGTGTTGGAGACACCAGGTGCGTGTTGCAGACACCAGGTGTGTGATGCAGACACCAGGTGCGTGTTGCAGGCACCAAGTGCGTGTTGCAGACACCAGGTGCGTGTTGCAGACACCAGGTTCGTGTTGCAGACACCAGGTGCGTGTTGCAGGCACCAAGTGCGTGTTGCAGACACCAGGTACGTGTTGCAGACACCAGGTGCGTGTTGCAGACACCAGGTGCGTGTTGCAGACACCAAGTGCATGTTGCAGACACCAGGTGCGTGTTGCAGACACCAGGTGCGTGTTGCAGACACCAGGTGCGTGTTGCAGACACCAGGTGCGTGTTGCAGGCACCAAGTGCGTGTTGCAGACACCAGGTGCGTGTTGCAGACACCAGGTGCGTGTTGCAGACACCAGGTGCGTGTTGCAGACACCAGGTGCGTGTTGCAGGCACCAAGTGCGTGTTGCAGACACCAGGTGTGTGTTGCAGACACCAGGTGCGTGTTGCAGGCACCAAGTGCGTGTTGCAGACACCAGGTGCGCGTTGCAGACACCAGGTGCGTGTTGCAGACACCAGGTGCGTGTTGCAGACACCAGGTGCGTGTTGCAGACACCAGGTGCGTGTTGCAGGCACCAGGTGCGTGTTGCAGACACCAGGTGCGTGTTGCAGACACCAGGTGCGTGTTGCAGACACCAAGTGCGTGTTGCAGGCACGAAGTGCGTGTTGCAGACACCAGGTGCGTGTTGCAGACACCAGGTGCGTGTTGCAGACACCAGGTGCGTGTTGCAGGCACCAAGTGCGTGCTGCAGGCACCAAGTGCGTGTTGCAGGCACCAAATGCGTGTTGCAGACACCAGGTGCGTGTTGCAGACACCAGGTGCGTGTTGCAGACACCAGGTGCGTGTTGCAGGCACCAAGTGCGTGTTGCAGACACCAGGTACGTGTTGCAGACACCAGGTGTGTGTTGGAGGCACCAGGTGCGTGTTGCAGACACCAAGTGCGTGTTGCAGACACCAGGTGCGTGTTGCAGACACCAGGTGCGTGTTGCAGACACCAGGTGCGTGTTGCAGACACCAGGTGCGTGTTGCAGGCACCAAGTGCGTGCGTGTTGCAGACACCAAGTGCACCAACCAAGTGCGTGTTGCAGACACCAGGTGTGTGTTGCAGACACCAGGTGCAGTGCGTGTTGCAGACACCAGGTGCGTGTTGCAGACACCAGGTGCGTGTTGCAGGCACCAAGTGCGTGTTGCAGACACCAGGTGCGTGTTGCAGACACCAGGTGTGTTGCAGACACCAGGTGCGTGTTGCAGGCACCAAGTGCGTGTTGCAGACACCAGGTGCGTGTTGCAGACACCAGGTGCGTGTTGCAGACACCAAGACACCAGGTGCGTGTTGCAGACACCAGGTGCGTGTTGCAGACACCAGGTGCGTGTTGCAGGCACCAAGTGCGTGTTGCAGGGTGTGTGTTGCAGACACCAGGTGCGTGTTGCAGGCACCAAGTGCGTGTTGCAGACACCAGGTGCGCGTTGCAGACACCAGGTGCGTGTTGCAGACACCAGGTGCGTGTTGCAGACACCAGGTGCGTGTTGCAGACACCAGGTGCGTGTTGCAGGCACCAGGTGCGTGTTGCAGACACCAGGTGCGTGTTGCAGGCACAAGGTGCGTGTTGCGGACACCAAGTATGTGTCGCAGACACCAAGTATGTGTCGCAGGTAACAAGTATGTGTCGCAGGCAACAAGTATTTGTCGCAGGCACCAAGTATGTGTCGCAGGCACCAAGTATGTGTCGCAGGCACCAAGTATGTGTCGCAGACAACAAGTATGTGTCGCAGACACCAAGTATGTGTCGCAGGCACCAAGTATGTGTCGCAGACACCAAGTATGTGTCGCAGACACCAAGTATGTGTCGCAGGCAACAAGTATGTGTCGCAGGCACCAAGTATGTGTCGCAGACACCAAGTATGTGTCGCAGACACCAAGTATATGTCGCAGGCACCAAGTATGTGTCGCAGACACCAAGTATGAGTCGCAGACACCAAGTATGTGTCGCAGACACCAAGTATGTGTCGCAGGCAACAAGTATGTGTCGCAGGCAATAAGTATGTGTCGCAGGCAACAAGTATGTGTCGCAGGCAACAAGTATGTGTCGCAGACACAAAGTATGTGTCGCAGACACCAAGTATGTGTCGCAGGCAACAAGTATGTGTCGCAGGCACCAAGTATGTGTCGCAGACACCAAGTATGTGTCGCAGGCACCAAGTATGTGTCGCAGACACCAAGTATGTGTCGCAGGCAACAAGTATGTGTCGCAGACACCAAGTATGTGTCGCAGACACCAAGTATGTGTCGCAGGCAACAAGTATGTGTCGCAGGCACCAAGTATGTGTCGCAGACACCAAGTATGTGTCGCAGACACCAAGTATGTGTCGCAGGCAACAAGTATGTGTCGCAGGCAACAAGTATGTGTCGCAGACACCAAGTATGTGTCGCAGACACCAAGTATGTGTCGCAGGCAACAAGTATGTGTCGCAGGCAACAAGTATGTGTCGCAGACACCAAGTATGTGTCGCAGACACCAAGTATGTGTCGCAGGCAACAAGTATGTGTCGCAGGCACCAAGTATGTGTCGCAGACACCAAGTATGTGTCGCAGACACCAAGTATGTGTCGCAGGCAACAAGTATGTTTCGCAGACAACAAGTATGTGTCGCAGGCAACAAGTATGTGTCGCAGGCAACAAGTATGTGTCGCAGACACCAAGTATGTGTCGCAGACACCAAGTATGTGTCGCAGGCAACAAGTATGTGTCGCAGGCAACAAGTATGTGTCGCAGGCAACAAGTATGTGTCGCAGGCACCAAGTATGTGTCGCAGACACCAAGTATGTGTCGCAGGCAACAAGTATGTGTCGCAGGCAACAAGTATGTGTCGCAGGCAACAAGTATGTGTCGCAGGCACCAAGTATGTGTCGCAGACACCAAGTATGTGTCGCAGACACCAAGTATGTGTCGCAGGCAACAAGTATGTGCCGCAGGCAACAAGTATGTGTCGCAGGCAACAAGTATGTGTCGCAGGCACCAAGTATGTGTCGCAGACACCAAGTATGTGTCGCAGGCAACAAGTATGTGTCGCAGACACCAAGTATGTGTCGCAGACACCAAGTATGTGTCGCAGGCAACAAGTATGTGTCGCAGGCACCAAGTATGTGTCGCAGACACCAAGTATGTGTCGCAGACACCAAGTATGTGTCGCAGGCAACAAGTATGTTTCGCAGACAACAAGTATGTGTCGCAGGCAACAAGTATGTGTCGCAGGCAACAAGTATGTGTCGCAGACACCAAGTATGTGTCGCAGACACCAAGTATGTGTCGCAGGCAACAAGTATGTGTCGCAGGCAACAAGTATGTGTCGCAGGCAACAAGTATGTGTCGCAGGCACCAAGTATGTGTCGCAGACACCAAGTATGTGTCGCAGACACCAAGTATGTGTCGCAAGCAACAAGTATGTGTCGCAGGCAGCAAGTATGTGTCGCAGACACCAAGTATGTGTCGCATACAACAAGTATGTGTCGCAGACACCAGGTATTAGTCGCAAGCACCAAGTATGTGTCGCAGGCAGCAAGTATGTGTCGCAGACACCAAGTATGTGTCGCATACAACAAGTATGTGTCGCAGACACCAGGTATTAGTCGCAAGCACCAAGTATGTGTCGCAGGCAACAAGTATGTGTCGCAGACACCAGGTATTAGTCGCAAGCATCAAGTATGTGTCGCAGGCAACAAGTATGTGTCACAGGCAACAAGTATGTGTCGCAGGCAAGAAGTATGTGTCGCAGGCAACAAGTATGTGTCGCAGGCAACAAGTATGTGTCGCAGACACCAGGTATTAGTCACAAGCACCAAGTATGTGTCGCAGGCAACAAGTATGTGTCGCAGACACCAGGTATTAGTCGCAAGCACCAAGTATGTGTCGCAGGCAACAAGTATGTGTCGCATACAACAAGTATGTGTCGCAGGCAACAAGTATGTGTCGCAAACACCAAGTATGTGTCGCAGGCAACAAGTACGTGTCGCAGACAACAAGTATGTGTCGCAGGCAACAAGTACGTGTCGCAAACACCATGTGTCGCAGGCAACAAGTATGTGTCGCAGGCAACAAGTATGTGTCGCAGACACCAGGTATTAGTCGCAGGCAACAAGTATGTGTCGCAGGCAACAAGTACGTGTCGCAAACACCAAGTATGTGTCGCAGGCAACAAGTATGTGTCGCAGGCAACAAGTTTGTGTCACAGACACCAGGTATTAGTCGCAGGCAACAAGTATGTGTCGCAGGCAACAAGTATGTGTAGCAGGCAACAAGTATGTGTCGCAGGCAACAAGTATGTGTCGCAGGCAATAAGTATGTGTCGCAGGCAAAAAGTATGTGTCGCAGACACCAGGTATGTGTCGCAGGCAACAAGTATGTGTCGCAGGCAACAAGTATGTGTCGCAGACACCAGGTATTAGTCGCAGGCAACAAGTATGTGTCGCAGGCAACAAGTATGTGTCGCAGGCAACAAGTATGTGTCGCAGGCAACAAGTATGTGTCGCAGGCAACAAGTATGTGTCGCAGGCAACAAGTATGTGTCGCAGGCAACAAGTATGTGTCGCAGAGACCAGGTATGTGTCGCAGGCAACAAGTATGTGTCGCAGGCAACAAGTATGTGTCGCAGGCACCAGGTATTAGTCGCAGGCACCAAGTATGTGTCGCAGGCAACAAGTATGTGTCGCAGACACCAGGTATTAGTCGCAGGCAACAAGTATGTGTCGCAGGCACCAGGTATTAGTCGCAGGCACCAAGTATGTGTCGCAGGCAACAAGTATGTGTCGCAGGCACCAAGTATGTGTCGCAGGCAACAAGTATGTATCGCAGGCAACAAGTATGTGTCGCAGGCAACAAGTATGTGTCGCAGACACCAGGTATGTGTCGCAGGCAACAAGTATGTGTCGCAGGCACCAAGTATGTGTCGCAGGCACGAAGTATGTGTCGCAGGCACCAAGTATGTGTCGCAGGCAACAAGTATGTGTCGCAGGCACCAGGTATTAGTCGCAGGCACCAAGTATGTGTCGCAGGCAATAAGTATGTGTCGCAGGCACCAAGTATGTGTCGCAGGCAACAAGTATGTGTCGCAGGCAACAAGTATGTGTCGCAGGCAACAAGTATGTGTCGCAGACACCAGGTATGTGTCGCAGGCAACAAGTATGTGTCGCAGGCACCAAGTATGTGTCGCAGACACCAAGTATGTGTCGCAGGCACCAAGTATGTGTCGCAGGCAACAAGTGTGTGTCGCACGCACCAAGTATGTGTCGCAGGCAACAAGTATGTGTCGCAGGCACCAAGTATGTGTCGCAGGCAACAAGTATGTGTCGCAGACACCAGGTATTTGTCGCAGGCAACAAGTATGTGTCGCAGGCACCAAATATGTGTCGCAGACACCAGGTATGTGTTGCAGACACCAGGTATGTGTCGCAGGCACCAAGTATGTGTCGCAGACACCAAGTATGTGTCGCAGGCACCAAGTATGTGTCGCAGACACCAGGTATGAGTCGCAGGCAACAAGTATGTGTCGCAGGCAACAAGTATGTGTCGCAGACACCAGGTATTAGTCGCAGGCAACAAGTATGTGTCGCAGGCACCAAATATGTGTCGCAGAAACCAGGTATGTGTTGCAGACACCAGGTATGTGTCGCAGGCACCAAGTATGTGTCGCAGACACCAAGTATGTGTCGCAGGCACCAAGTATGTGTCGCAGACACCAGGTATGAGTCGCAGGCACCCAGTATGTATGGCACAAACCAAATATGTGTCGCAGACACCAGTTACGTGTTGCAGGTACCAAGTATGTATTGCAAACACCAGGTATGTGTCACAGGCACTAGGTATGTGTCACAGGCACCAAGTATGTGTCGCAGACACTAATTATGTGTTGCAGACACCAGGTGCGTGTTGCAGGCACCAAGTGCGTGTTGCTGACACCAGGTGCGTGTTGCAGACACCAGGTGCGTGTTGCAGGCACCAGGTGCGTGTTGCAGACACCAGGTGCGTGTTGCAGACACCAGGTGCGTGTTGCAGACACCAGGTGCGTGTTGCAGACACCAGGTGCGTGTTGCAGGCACCAGGTGCGTGTTGCAGACACCAGGTGCGTGTTGCAGACACCAGGTGCGTGTTGCAGACACCAGGTGCGTGTTGCAGACACCAAGTGCGTGTTGCAGGCACCAAGTGCGTGTTGCAGACACCAGGTGCGTGTTGCAGACACCAGGTGCGTGTTGCAGACACCAGGTGCGTGTTGCAGGCACCAAGTGCGTGTTGCAGGCACCAAGTGCGTGTTGCAGGCACCAAATGCGTGTTGCAGACACCAGGTGCGTGTTGCAGACACCAGGTGCGTGTTGCAGACACCAGGTGCGTGTTGCAGGCACCAAGTGCGTGTTGCAGACACCAGGTACGTGTTGCAGACACCAGGTGTGTGTTGCAGGCACCAGGTGCGTGTTGCAGACACCAAGTGCGTGTTGCAGACACCAGGTGTGTGTTGCAGACACCAGGTGCGTGTTGCAGACACCAGGTGCGTGTTGCAGACACCAGGTGCGTGTTGCAGGCACCAAGTGCGTGTTGCAGGCACCAGGTGCGTGTTGCAGACACCAAGTGCGTGTTGCAGACACCAGGTGCGTGTTGCAGGCACCAAGTGCGTGTTGCAGACACCAGGTGTGTGTTGCAGACACCAGGTGCGTGTTGCAGGCACCAAGTGCGTGTTGCAGACACCAGGTGCGTGTTGCAGACAACAGGTGCGTGTTGCAGACACCAGGTGTGTGTTGGAGACACCAGGTGCGTGTTGCAGACACCAGGTGTGTGATGCAGACACCAGGTGCGTGTTGCAGGCACCAAGTGCGTGTTGCAGACACCAGGTGCGTGTTGCAGACACCAGGTTCGTGTTGCAGACACCAGGTGCGTGTTGCAGGCACCAAGTGCGTGTTGCAGACACCAGGTACGTGTTGCAGACACCAGGTGCGTGTTGCAGACACCAGGTGCGTGTTGCAGACACCAAGTGCATGTTGCAGACACCAGGTGCGTGTTGCAGACACCAGGTGCGTGTTGCAGACACCAGGTGCGTGTTGCAGACACCAGGTGCGTGTTGCAGGCACCAAGTGCGTGTTGCAGACACCAGGTGCGTGTTGCAGACACCAGGTGCGTGTTGCAGACACCAGGTGCGTGTTGCAGACACCAGGTGCGTGTTGCAGGCACCAAGTGCGTGTTGCAGACACCAGGTGTGTGTTGCAGACACCAGGTGCGTGTTGCAGGCACCAAGTGCGTGTTGCAGACACCAGGTGCGCGTTGCAGACACCAGGTGCGTGTTGCAGACACCAGGTGCGTGTTGCAGACACCAGGTGCGTGTTGCAGGCACCAGGTGCGTGTTGCAGACACCAGGTGCGTGTTGCAGACACCAGGTGCGTGTTGCAGGCACCAGGTGCGTGTTGCAGACACCAGGTGCGTGTTGCAGGCACAAGGTGCGTGTTGCGGACACCAGGTGCGTGTTGCAGACACCAGGTGCGTGTTGCAGACACCAAGTGCGTGTTTCAGACACCAGGTGTGTGTTGCAGACACCAGTCTCAGTAGTAGTAACCAGTTACCAGTCTAGTAACCAGTTACTACTACTGAGACGTGTTGCAGACACCAGGTGCGTGTTGCAGACACCAGGTGTGTGTTGCAGACACCAAGTGCGTGTTGCAGGCACCAGGTGCGTGTTGCAGACACCAGGTGCGTGTTGCAGGCACCAGGTGCGTGTTGCAGGCACCAGGTGCGTGTTGCAGGCACCAGGTGCGTGCCGCAGGCACCAGGTGCGTGTTGCAGGCACCTTGTGCGTGTTGCAGGCACCAGGTGCGTGTTGCAGGCACCAGGTGCGTGTTGCAGGCACCAGGTGCGTGCCGCAGGCACCAGGTGCGTGTTGCAGGCACCTTGTGCGTGTTGCAGGCACCAGGTGCGTGTTGCAGGCACCAGGTGCGTGTTGCAGGCACCAGGTGCGTGTCGCAGGCACCAGGTGCGTGTTGCAGGCACCTTGTGCGTGTTGCAGGCACCAGGTGCGTGTTGCAGGCACCAGGTGCGTGTTGCAGGCACCAGGTGAGTGTCGCAGGCACCTGGTGCGTGTTGCAGGCACCTGGTGCGTGTCGCAGGCACCAGGTGCGTGTTGCAGGCACCTTGTGCGTGTTGCAGGCACCAGGTGCGTGTTGCAGGCATCAGGTGCGTGTTGCAGGCACCAGGTGAGTGTCGCAGGCACCCGGTGCGTGTCGCAGGCACCCGGTGCATGTCGCAGGCACCTGGTGCGTGTTGCAGGCACCAAATATGTTTATTTAAAAAAACTATTGGAAAATAGAATATGCAACTTTAAGCCATTAATGTTGTGTGCAGGGTTGTTGAAGTCAAGTGGTCCAAGTCGAGTGGTCAATGTGTCGTCAAGGAAACATCACTTGTCTTCACTTGACGTAGACGACCTCAACTACGAGAAGAATCCGTACCCTCGTAGTGATGTTGCTTATGGTAACAGTAAAGTGGCGATGGTTATGTTTACCAGAGAATTGTCAGAGAAGCTGAGGGGCACAGGTTGGTCACTTAATTATTTCGATATTGTAAACAAACACTAAATCTGTATGGTCAATTTATGCTTTAAATGTGTTTTTTATATTGTAAAATTAATATTAGTAGAGTGTAAGTGATGGTGAAACTAAACATAAGCTGTATATTTAACTTTTATTTTGCAGGTGTAACGACGAACAGTCTACACCCAGGTGTAGTGTACACAGAACTCACCTGGAAAATTGCAGAAAAATATCGCAGAGTTTATTCTTTCATACTATTGGGACTTATGGCCAAAGTAATTATTTTGAAAGATTTATACTGGATTTACTGATAATGCAAGAATAATAATTATTATTGATGATTATATATATATATATATATATATATATATATATATATATATATATATATATATATATATATATATATATATATATATATATATATATATGTATATATATATATATTATATGTATATATATATGTATATATATATATATTATATGTATATATATATGTATATATATATTATATGTATATATATATGTATATATATATTATATATATGTATATATATTTGTATATATATATTATATTATTTTTTTTTATTATTTTTTTTTATTATCACACCGGCCGATTCCCACCAAGGCAGGGTGGCCCGAAAAAGAAAAACTTTCACCATCATTCACTCCATTACTGTCTTGCCAGAAGGGTGCTTTACACTACAGTTTTTAAACTGCAACATTAACACCCCTCCTTCAGAGTGCAGGCACTGTACTTCCCATCTCCAGGACTCAAGTCCGGCCTGCCGGTTTCCCTGAATCCCTTCATAAATGTTACTTTGCTCACACTCCAACAGCACGTCAAGTATTAAAAACCATTTGTCTCCATTCACTCCTATCAAACACGCTCACGCATGCCTGCTGGAAGTCCAAGCCCCTCGCACACAAAACCTCCTTTACCCCCTCCCTCCAACCCTTCCTAGGCCGACCCCTACCCCGCCTTCCTTCCACTACAGACTGATACACTCTTGAAGTCATTCTGTTTCGCTCCATTCTCTCTACATGTCCGAACCACCTCAACAACCCTTCCTCAGCCCTCTGGACAACAGTTTTGGTAATCCCGCACCTCCTCCTAACTTCCAAACTACGAATTCTCTGCATTATATTCACACCACACATTGCCCTCAGACATGACATCTCCACTGCCTCCAGCCTTCTCCTCGCTGCAACATTCATCACCCACGCTTCACACCCATATAAGAGCGTTGGTAAAACTATACTCTCATACATTCCCCTCTTTGCCTCCAAGGACAAAGTTCTTTGTCTCCACAGACTCCTAAGTGCACCACTCACTCTTTTTCCCTCATCAATTCTATGATTCACCTCATCTTTCATAGACCCATCCGCTGACACGTCCACTCCCAAATATCTGAATACGTTCACCTCCTCCATACTCTCTCCCTCCAATCTGATATTCAATCTTTCATCACCTAATCTTTTTGTTATCCTCATAACCTTACTCTTTCCTGTATTCACCTTTAATTTTCTTCTTTTGCACACCCTACCAAATTCATCCACCAATCTCTGCAACTTCTCTTCAGAATCTCCCAAGAGCACAGTGTCATCAGCAAAGAGCAGCTGTGACAACTCCCACTTTGTGTGTGATTCTTTATCTTTTAACTCCACGCCTCTTGCCAAGACCCTCGCATTTACTTCTCTTACAACCCCATCTATAAATATATTAAACAACCACGGTGACATCACACATCCTTGTCTAAGGCCTACTTTTACTGGGAAAAAATTTCCCTCTTTCCTACATACTCTAACTTGAGCCTCACTATCCTCGTAAAAACTCTTCACTGCTTTCAGTAATCTACCTCCTACACCATACACTTGCAACATCTGCCACATTGCCCCCCTATCCACCCTGTCATACGCCTTTTCCAAATCCATAAATGCCACAAAGACCTCTTTAGCCTTATCTAAATACTGTTCACTTATATGTTTCACTGTAAACACCTGGTCCACACACCCCCTACCTTTCCTAAAGCCTCCTTGTTCATCTGCTATCCTATTCTCCGTCTTACTCTTAATTATTTCAATTATAACTCTTCCATACACTTTACCAGGTATACTCAACAGACTTATCCCCCTATAATTTTTGCACTCTCTTTTATCCCCTTTGCCTTTATACAAAGGAACTATGCATGCTCTCTGCCAATCCCTAGGTACCTTACCCTCTTCCATACATTTATTAAATAATTGCACCAACCACTCCAAAACTATATCCCCACCTGCTTTTAACATTTCTATCTTTATCCCATCAATCCCGGCTGCCTTACCCCCTTTCATTTTACCTACTGCCTCACGAACTTCCCCCACACTCACAACTGGCTCTTCCTCACTCCTACAAGATGTTATTCCTCCTTGCCCTATACACGAAATCACAGCTTCCCTATCTTCATCAACATTTAACAATTCCTCAAAATATTCCTTCCATCTTCCCAATACCTCTAACTCTCCATTTAATAACTCTCCTCTCCTATTTTTAACTGACAAATCCATTTGTTCTCTAGGCTTTCTTAACTTGTTAATCTCACTCCAAAACTTTTCCTTATTTTCAACAAAATTTGTTGATAACATCTCACCCACTCTCTCATTTGCTCTCTTTTTACATTGCTTCACCACTCTCTTAACTTCTCTCTTTTTCTCCATATACTCTTCCCTCCTCGCATCACTTCTACTTTGTAAAAACTTCTCATATGCTAACTTTTTCTCCCTTACTACTCTCTTTACATCATCATTCCACCAATCGCTCCTCTTCCCTCCTGCACCCACTTTCCTGTAACCACAAACTTCTGCTGAACACTCTAACACTACATTTTTAAACCTACCCCATACCTCTTCGACCCCATTGCCTATGCTCTCATTAGCCCATCTATCCTCCAATAGCTGTTTATATCTTACCCTAACTGCCTCCTCTTTTAGTTTATAAACCTTCACCTCTCTCTTCCCTGATGCTTCTATTCTCCTTGTATCCCATCTACCTTTTACTCTCAGTGTAGCTACAACTAGAAAGTGATCTGATATATCTGTGGCCCCTCTATAAACATGTACATCCTGAAGTCTACTCAACAGTCTTTTATCTACCAATACATAATCCAATACATATATATATATACCAATACATATATATATATATATATATATATATATATATATATATATATATATATATATATATATATATATATATATATATATATATATATATATATATATATATATATATATATATATATATATATATATATATATATATATATATATATATATATATATATATGCAAAACAACCACTCTGAAAGAATAGAGAAATTCCAAGCGCTTTCGTGACTACTCACATTATCAAGGAACTATGAAAGTAAAGCATCCAAGGAAGCTATATAAGGGGTCTGGTCGGCACCTCACTATCAGATCCCACAACGGTTTAAACACGTGACGCGCGGCGAGCCAACTTGGAAAGGTCCTTGGCACAACTCACCCCACAAACTATTCTACCCAAGAAATAAGAAATTTTAAAAATTATTTGTCCAGTGTATTATTAAATTCTTCCCAAATTCTATTAATTATAAATGGATCTAATTTATATAAACCAAAGGAAATATTCATATTATTGTCAAAACTGCTGAGTTCATAGATGAGGAAATATCCAAAATTTATGAAATAGGTAATGATTTAAAATACCCAAGAAATGTAATTGATAAATCTTTTAAAGTTGCCAGAAATACTTTTTACAATCCAAAAAGGGACAACCAGCCTTATTCAAATAAAAATATGTTGGTTCTCCCTTACCATGAAAACTTGGTTGATATGCCTTCTCTTCTTAAGACTTTTAATATTAAAGTTGTATTCAAAAATCTCGATACAGTAAAAAAACTTTTGATAAAGAATTCCCCCCAAAATGCTGATGGATGTGTCTATAAGATTCCTTGTAAAATTTGCGATAAAGTTTATTACGGTCAAACTGGTAAAAATCTCGAACTAAGATTAAAACAACATAAATATAGCATTAGAACTGGACAAGATTCCAATGCTCTATTTATTCATGTAAGAGATTTTAACCATCCAATTGATTTTCAAAAAGTTGAGAAAGTAGTATCAAGCAAGTCCATGGTCGACAGGAATATAATTGAACCTTGTTTCATAAAAAGCAGTTTTGACAATAACATGAATATTTCCTTTGGTTTATGTAAATTAGATCCATTTATAATTAATAGAATTTGGGAAGAATTTAATAATACACTGGACAAATAATTTTTAAAATTTCTTATTTCTTGGGTAGAATAGTTTGTGGGGTGAGTTGTGCCAAGGACCTTTCCAAGTTGGCTCGCCGCGCGTCACGTGTTTAAACCGTTGTGGGATCTGATAGTGAGGTGCCGACCAGACCCCTTATATAGCTTCCTTGGATGCTTTACTTTCATAGTTCCTTGATAATGTGAGTAGTCACGAAAGCGCTTGGAATTTCTCTATTCTTTCAGAGTGGTAGTTTTGCATATTCTGAAATCACCTGTTTACTGTGATCTTATTGCATATATATATATATATAAATATATATATATATATATATATATATATATATATATATATATATATATAAATATATATATATATATATATATAAATATATATATATATATATATATATATATATATATATATATATATATATATATATATATATATATATATATATATATATATATATATATATATATATATATATATATATATATATATATATATATATATATATATATATATATATATATATATATATATATATATATATATATATATATATATATATATATATATATGTTGAAAGTAAAATTTGAAAATAATCAGTATTATTGCTAATGATGTAAAAAAAATATTTAAATCCCAGTCATATTTTGGATGATGAAGGTGAATAAAAACATGACGTTCATACTTCTACATCTACTATACATCCTTAATGTTCATGCTGGAATGTCTAAATATTATACTTCCTTATCAAGGCAGTTATTGATATTTTTCAGGACGAGAAACTTGGAGCCCAGACAAGTATTTACCTGGCAGTGTCTGAAGAAGTGAACAATGTTACTGGCAAATATTATGTTGACTGTAAGGTAGGTCTGAGTAGTATAAGATGTACATTGTTGACTGTATGGTAGGTCTGAGTAGTGTATGAAGTACATTGTTGATTGTAAGGTAGGTCTGAGTAGTGTATGAAGTACATTGTTGACTGTAAGGTAGGTCTGAATAGTGTATGATGTACATTGTTGACTGTAAGGTAGGTCTGAGTAGTGTATGAAGTACATTGTTGACTGTAAGGTAGGTCTGAGTAGTGTATGATGTACATTGTTGACTGTAAGGTAGGTCTGAGTAGTGTATGATGTACATTGTTGACTGTAAGGTAGGTCTGAGTAGTGTATGATGTACATTGTTGACTGTATGGTAGGTCTGAGTAGTGTATGATGTACATTGTTGACTGTAAGGTAGGTCTGAGTAGTGTATGATGTACATTGTTGACTGTAAGGTAGGTCTGAGTAGTGTATGAAGTAAATTGTTGACTGTAAGGTAGGTCTGAGTAGTGTATGATGTACATTGTTGAGTGTATGGTATGTCTGAGTAGTGTATGAAGTACATTGTTGAATGTAAGGTAGGTCTGAGTAGTGTATGATGTATATTGTTGACAGTAAGGTAGGTCTGAGTGGTGTATGATGTACATTGTTGACTGTAAGGTAGGTCTGAGTAGTGTATGAAGTACATTGTTGACTGTATGGTAGGTCTGAGTAGTGTAAGAAGTACATTGTTGACTGTATGGTAGGTCTGAGTAGTGTATGATGTACATTGTTGACTGTATGGTAGGTCTGAGTAGTGTATGATGTACATTGTTGACTGTATGGTAGGTCTGAGTAGTGTATGAAGTACATTGTTGACTGTAAGGTAGGTCTGAGTAGTGTATGATGTATGATGTACATTGTTGACTGTAAGGGAGGCTCATATAACCCATAAAAGTCAAGTCTGATCAAGGAAATGAGAGGGTGGATCCAATACCTTGGATAAATAGCCATTCACATTCTGCAACGCACCCTTTTCGGGAGGTTTCATCGGTGTAACTAAAAGGAAGTGCGTCTGATGGAAGATCAAGGGACATAGATCGCTCACACAAGAGAAATAAATGTTAGGGATGAAGGTTGACACAAGAGACTAATTACGAGGAGAAAGTCAGGAGAAGAATGTACAGATGCGGAAATAAGTTCCTTGGCAGAAATAATATCTGACAATTCAGACGTGTTAAACAGAGTTGTAAAGTGTATTTTCATGAATGAATTAGCACAGCTTGTAACGACGATGGTGATTGGTTGACAAAATTAATTGCTTGTACTTTCTTTGTATATATCACACGATAGTTACGTCAGAGCGCAGAAAACTATTGTGAATGACCTGGGAGTGATAATGTCATAGGATCTCACTTTCAAAGATCACAACAATGTATCTACCACATCTGCTACAAAAATGATAGGATGCATAATGCGAACCTTCAAAACTAGGGATGCCAAGCTCATGATTCTCTTCAAATCTCTTGTTCTCTCTCGGCTGGAATACTGCTGTACACTAATTGTCCCCCTTCAAGGCAGGTGAACCTTCATGGCACACATAAGTACGATAAGGCAACTAATTTACTGGCAATAATTGAAGTCCATTGACTTATATTCCCTGGAATGTAGGCGAGAAAGATATATGATAATGTACACTTGGAAAATCCTAGAGGGATTAATACCAAATTTTCACACGAAAATCACCCCCTACAAAAGCAACAGACTCGGCAACATTTTCCCCAGTGAAAAGCAGGGGTGCCCCAGGTACGCTAAGAGACAATACAATAAGCGTCAGGGGCCCAAGACTGTTCAGCTGCTTCCCAGCATACATAAGGGGGGTTATTACGAACACAGGTATGAATGGCCTGTGATACCTGGTCGTAATGGGAATGTGGAGCAAACAAAACTCACCAGTAGACTATTAAGTATATTTGCCTTTACCAGATGGTATAGACAAGTATGTACAATATGTACAAATAGATTAGGAAGTGTACACCACGGTGACAGATGACAAAGCAGAAGTTAGAGAGCGCACCGTACTCAGTCAACAGCTAGGCAAGTCTGGTAATGCTTACCACAAGTGAACCACGCCTCGTGCTTGCCTGTGACTGGCCAATGAACCAAGGTACTGATTTAACGAAGGGTACCCTATTAATTGTTAAACCCTTAGCACTCGGTTCGCTGGTTGGGAGGCAGCCTATATGGGAGTGTGACATACGCCAAATAAATTGTAACATACTCTTTGCATGCCAATAGACCACTGACTCTTCAAGGCGCTGGAAAGGCAGTTAAAGTCAGCCGAGCTATGGTTCGTACATAGGTTTCCATGCAGCTACCAGTAACAAGCTGATTGATCAGGCCCTGGTCCACCGCGAGGCCTTGTCACAGACCAGGTCACGGGGGCATTAACCCCCGTGACCTCTCCAGGTATAAACAAGTAGCTTTACTAATGCATATATAACTTAACTACCATTCTGATGAGTTTAAGATTACAAAACCATAAAAATTATTGAAGAGGTGACTGAATATATTATAAGGGAAGTAAGAGAAGCGTTACTATCATACATCTATCATATCTACTTAAGTTAAGCATGTATGATGTTAGGTAAGTGGAAACAGATGCATGTAATGTAGCGTTATATTGTTGCAAAGTTTCTCTCTCCAGGAACTTTGTCGAGTCATTACAAACAATCCAGAGACACAGAAGATATATAGATAACGAGGATCCTTAATCGTCATTTCAAAGATTATTAAAGAGGGAAGAGGAAGTTTTGGTCATCACTGAAGTATTATGGAAGGTTATACTGATAACAACAATCCTACCATCACATACCAGCTGAAAGTTACACCCACTGTTGCTACCACGATTACTACTACTGTTTCTATTACCACTATTAATACTACTGTTTCTACCACTATTACTACTACTGTTTCTACTACCACTATTACTACTACTGTTTCTACTACCACTATTACTACTACTGTTTCTACTACCACTATTACTACTACTGTTTCTACTACCACTATTACTACTACTGTTTCTACTACCACTATTACTACTGCTGTTTCTACTATCACTATTACTACTACTGTTTCTACTACCACTATTACTACTACTCTTGCTATCATTTCTTCTGCTTCTACTGGTAGTAATATTACTACTTTACTGCTTATGCTCTGGCTGCTGCTGCTGCTGCTGCTGCTGCTTATGCCATGCATGCTGCTTGCTGCTGCTGCTACTGCTGCTGCTTGCATTGCTGCTTGCTGGCTGTACTGCTGCTGCTGCTGCTACTGCTGTATGCTGTTACTGCTTCTGCTGGGCTGCTCTGCTGCTGCTGCTTGTGCCATTACTGTTTCTGCTTCTGCTACTGCTACTGCTACTGCTTGTGCCATTGCTGCTGCTGCTGCCACTGCTGCTGCTGCTGCTCGCACTGCTATGCCATTGCTGTTTCTGCTTGCTGCTGCTGCTGCTGCTGCTTATGCCAGTTGCTGCTGCTGCTGCTGCTGCTGCTGCTGCTGCTGCTGCTGTGCACTTGCTGCTTATGCCGTTACTGTTTCTGGCCTGCTGGCTACTGCTGGCTGCTGCTACTGCTGCTGCTAGGCCATGCATTACTGGCTTGCTACTGCTTATGCCATTACTGCTTCTGCTGCTACTGCTGCTGCTACTACTACTTTTATTTATTTATTTATTTATTTATTTTATTTATTTATTAACAATTTGACCACACATACAGAGGTACAAAAAATACAGATAAGAGCAGCATGCCAAAGCCACTTATACTATGCATAGCATTACGGGCTGGCTTAAAATTAACTTAAGATTAACTAAGCAATGATGAAATCAGTGATAAAACATTAATGTAAACAGATTACTATAAAGCACAAGTGAGTATTACAAAGACAGGTCATATGGTTGCATGCATTGCTGTACATTCAGTCGTATGAAGTATTCTGTTAGGTAGTGTATTTAAAAAATAATAAAGTTAGATTCGGTTTTAGGTTTAACATTTATGTGATATAATTGTGAGAAACATTTAAGATATACAATTTATAAGGTTCAGTTATTCAGTATTTATTTGGTTCTGGGTGAGTAAGTGATCTATGAGAAGAGACTTGAATTTATAAACAGGTAGTGTTTCTTTTATATTTACAGGTAATGAATTCCAGATTTTAGGGCCTTTTATGTGCATTGAGTTTTTGCATAGCGTGAGATGGACACGAGGAACATCAAAGAGTGATCTGTGCCTTGTGTTATGGTCATGTGTTCTGCTGAGGTTGGCAAGGAGATGTTTTAGGGGAGGGTTAATATCAGAGTTAAGTGTTCTATGTATGTAATAGGTGCAGTAATAAGTATGGATGTTTTGTATGGTGAGTAGGTGTAGTGTATTGAATATTGGTGGAGTGTGCTGCCTGTAGTGAGAATTTGTTATCATTCTAACTGCAGCCTTTTGTTGGGTAATTAGTGGTCTGAGATGGTTAGTTGTTGTTGAGCCCCATGCACAAATTCCATAGGTGAGGTAGGGGTAAATAAGAGAGTGATATAGGGCCAGGAGGGCTGACTGTGGAAAATAGTACCGTATCTTCGATAGTATGCCTACAGTCTTGGAAATTTTCTTAGAAATTTGTTGTATATGTGTATGAAATTTGAGTCTATTATCAAGGTGGATTCCTAAGAATTTTCCCTCTGTTAGCTTTGTGATAGGTGATCCGTTTATCATTATGTTAAGAGGGACATCTGTAGCTCTGTTACCAAACTGTATGAAGTAGGTTTTGTCAATGTTTAGAGTAAGTTTGTTAGTCCTCATCCAGGTAGATATTTTCTGTAATTCGGTATTTACAGTATTGGCTAGCGTGACTGGGCTCAGGTGAGAGAAGACGTATGTGGTGTCATCTGCAAATAGTGTGGGTTTGAGTAATTGCGAAGCATTTGGAAGATCATTTATGTATAGGAGAAAGAGAAGAGGGCCAAGGACACTTCCCTGTGGGACACCAACTGTAATTGGTTGCGCAGAAGAGTTTGCCCCATTTGCGTACACATATTGGCTTCTGTTGCTGAGGTATGATTTGAGGTAGTTGAAGGAGTGCCCTCTTATACCATAGTGTGACAATTTTACGTGGAGCAAGTCATGGTCAACTGTATCAAAAGCTTTACGTAAGTCAATGAAGGTCCCCAGTGGGACTTCTTTTTTCTCTATTGCAGTGTATATATGTTCTAGCATGTGTATAATAGCATCATTAATATTTTTATTAGGCCTGAATCCAAATTGGCAGGGGTTGAGTATGTTTTAGGAGATAAGGTAGGAGTAGATTCGTTTATGAATTAATTTTTCGAAGATTTTTGAGAGAGGGTGTAAGTTGGATATTGGCCTATAGTTATTCAACTCTGTTTGGTCTCCTCCTTTGTGGATCGGGGTGACCCTTGCTATTTTGAGTACTGTAGGGAAGGTGGAGGATTCAATGGATTTGTTAAAGAGTGTTGCAATGATTGGTGATAGCACTTGTGACACTTTTTTGTATATAAAGGGTGGTAAGGTATTTAAATCTCCTGCCTTGTTTTTTAGTGCGTTGATAATAAGGGAGACTTCGTATGGGTTAGTCGGAGCTAGGAACAGTGTGTTCGGGTAGTTGCCGGTGAGGTAGTCATTTGGTGGGGTATCTGAGGTTGGGATTTTATTGGCAAGGTTTTGTCCTATAGTGGAGAAGAAATCATTGAGTCTGTTCGCTGTTTCTGTTGGTGGGAGTTGGGGTTCATCTGATTTTGCTAATTTTATTTCGCTATTTCGTGATATCTTTTTTGTTCCCAGAATTTCTGATAGGGTTTTCCAGGTCTTTTTTATATCACCTCGTAAGTTGGATAATCTGTTCTCATAATACAATTTTTTCGCCCTTCTTATCAGGCTGGTTAGGATTGACGAGTAACGTTTTGTTTGGTCTCTGGTTATGTGACCCATTCTGTACTGTTTTTCATATTGGTGTTTTGTATTTATGGATTTGAGAATGCTGGGTGTTAGCCAGGGACTGTTCAGTCTCTTAGCTGTCATCTGTTTAGTTTTTTTAGGGCAGTTCTTGTTATAGAGGTATTGGGTCTTTTTTAGAAAATTATTTATACATTCGTCAATATCTGTATAGATTTCTAGCTCAGTGTGCCAATCAATGTTTGCTACTGCTGTTGTGAAGTTATTAATGGCTGCCTCATTGTGAAGTCTGAAGGTGACTTTAGTAGTGTCTTGGGGTAGTTTACCAAGAGTTGTTATGAGGAAAGTAGGGTAGTGGTCTGTGGTATTATCTGTAATTATGCCTGATTTTAAAGGGGATATGGTGTTGGTCCAGATGTGGTCAAGTAGGGAAACACTAGTCTCTGTAACTCTTGTAGGTTTTGTTACTGTTGGTAGTAACATACAGTTACTCATTGTGTTTGTGAATTCAGTAACGTGTGGGTCCTGGTTTTGCAGGAGATTTATATTGAAGTCACCTGAGAGTAGTAAGTGATCTTTGTTCATGCGTGCGTCAGTTATCATACTTCCTAGGTTTTGACTAAATTGGCTAATGTTTGACTGTGGAACTCTGTAGATGTTTATCAATGTGAGAGGTTTTTGTAGGTATTTGGATTTGACTTTAGCTATTATATATTCCCCATGTTCATCCCTTGTGCAAGTATTAGTGATACATTCTAGTTGGTCTGAGTAGTATATGGCTGTGCCACCCCCTTGTTGGTCTGGCCTACAGTTGTGTATGGCTGTGTAACCAGGAATGGCATAGACATCTGTACTATCAGGCTTTAGCCAGGTTTCAGTTAGTGTAATGATGGACATATTGGCATGTAAGGAATTTAGTAATGCTAGGAGGTCATCATAATGCTTGCTTAAAGATCTGATATTGTAGTTAAAGATAGTTATGTTGTTGTTGGCTCTGAGAAGTGCCTTTGATTGTTCTGCAGTGTAGTAATTACAGTAACTGTTTGATTCATTGAAGTCATTATATAAGAGGTTGGTATCAGGATCAATGCTTGTAATCATAAGATTTGTAGTGAATCTATAATTAGAATTAAGTATGAAACAAAGTAAATAGTCTTAAGCTAAAAAATAGCACCTGAATTATTTAACAAATGTAAAATAATGAGTTAAGGTAGTTTTTTTTTTTTTTTTTTTTTTTTTAAGCTAAAATAAAGGAGACAATATAAAAGTGACTAATACAAATAAAGTGATGATCAAATAATGGAGCTTGGGAATATGATAGTAGGTAGTACTATAAAGGTAATTTTTTAAAGTTAGAATTATAGTATAAAATTATAATATAAAAGGGACTAATATAAGTTGTGGTGAACAATAAAGTGGTAATCAAATAAATGAGCTTTGGAATATAATGGCAAAATTGTGAACTTATTCTACTTTAGCACCTGAGAATAGCACCTTGATTATTTTAACAATTGTGAATATATAAACTAGGGTAGTTATATAAAGCTAAAATAAAGGAGAAAATATATAAGGGACTAAAATTAAGTAATGGTAAACAAAGTTAAATGAACAGATGGTAGGAATTATAATATAAACTTATAATATAAAAATACAATTTGAAATGGTACTTGCAATTGCACTAGAGTCTGGTATAGGTTGTTGACAAGATCAAGATTATAACTAGATTTAAATTGACAAAATAAAATTCACAATTAAAGTACCAAAAGAATAATAGTAAAAAAATAACAATGGTAATGTCTTGGTTATAATATGATAGTAAGATGGTAGACAGGTACACAGGTACAAAGGATAATATAAAGGTTGGGGTTGAATATATAAACTTGAAAATTTGGCAACAAAATGTTATGGGAAGTATAAAATAATGTTTAATGTACAAAAGTAAAATTGACTGGTAGTAAATATGGTGTTTAATAAAATTTTAGTAAGTAATAATGATTACAAAAAAAGTGAAAAAGTAATGTTTATTTCATTCAATATTGCACTGGTAGTTATACTAGAGGTTATATGACAGTACAAGGTAATTAAGAGTACTCTAAGATAGTAAATGTGGTATTAAAACAGGTAAAGGTAATTAGACAAGTAATGGTTATTAAATGTCAAAAATGTTAAGAGTAAATTGAAATTTTAGTGAAAATGATAAATATTAATTTTAGTAAGTAATATCAATTGATAGTATTTAAAAAAATATGAGGTAGTAATATGGACAGAGAAAGTATCAATTCAGCTAATGTTTAAGCGAACAATAGTAAATAAGAAAATCACATAAGGTGACTTATGCTTACTAGTAAAATCACAAAATGAGGTAGTTGATTATTTAATTACTAAGAGATTGTACAATGAAATTTGAACAATAATGGAGCAAAACATACACTACACTATGTAGGCTTTTAGGTTGGACATTGTTTAGTTATTCTCTGTAAGATTAGTATCCCTGAGAAATCGTGATAGATCATTCTCGTTCGTGATTGTGTACAGTTGACCTACATTTGTTTTCCTAACAAGAATTTTCCCATCCCGTGTGAAGCATTGGCGTATTGTGTCATTATTCTCCCGCTTAAGTTTTCTGACTCTATACAAGAGGTTCTGACGTTTTTTGGTAAGACACTCGTTTATGTATACCTCTTTCTTTACTTTAATAGATGCAATAATTAAGTCTTTTTTCCTGTCATGTGAGTGGAATCTAAGCATAACACATTTTTAGCATGGGATCCTAGTAACCTGGCTTCTTTTATTTCAGACTCTGGTACAATAACACTTGTTTGGTCCTATATGATCTGAAGAGTAATTTCTTTACTGTTTGTTTGGTTCATATCACTGGGAAAAAGTGGACTGTTAACTATTACTGCGTCCGATAGTTTATCTTGTTCAGTTTTATCTTCTTGGAGAGCAAATTAGTCACTGAACTGGTTATCTAAGTTGTTCTTCCATTTTTTTACTGCTTCTTCAACCTTTGTATTAAGAGATATTATTTGTTGGGTATGGCTATCTATGACTGCTTGGATGGTCTTGTCACAGTTAGTTATTCCTGGTGTTGATAACTTTTGTTCAAGACTGAGGATTTTGTTCTCGAGTTGTGTCATCCTGGTGTCTAGTTTTGTTAGCGTCTCTCGAAGATTCATATTTTCAATAACTAAGTTGGAGATGCATGACTTTAGGGTATCTGGATCGTTGGTCATACCTGAGAGACTACTTGGTAGGTTGAATCCGGGGAAGAGAGGGGAGGATGGGCTGGTGGCAGCCATGTTTGTTGTTATTGTTGTGGTGTCGCCTTGAGTGGTGGTGAGTGGGGAGGTTGCTGGGCCGGCGTCCTCCTGGCTACACTTGTTGAAAAGTTGATTTTTCGGCGTTTTCTTGCTGGCCTTGGTGCTGTTTCCTCTTAGATTGCGCCTCATAATACTACAGGAATTGTTGTAGTTAAGAAGAAGTTGTAGTTATACAAAGTTTAGGGTTACGTTGTTCGGCTGGCAGCGGGGTGTTGCTTTCGGTTTGTGTGCAGTCTTCCTTTGATCTCTATTATTTTTGATTTGTAGGTTTCACTGTTGGCAATCTTTGGTCATTCTGGGTGCTACGTTGGGTAGTGCAGTTTTGCTTGTAACTAGGTCATCATAGGAACATTGGTAGCTCTGGTAGTTGGAGGTATGCCATTTTCCTATAGGCTACTCCTGCTGCTACTGCTGTATGCCGTTATTGGCTACTGCTGCTGCTACTGTATTGCTAGATCCTGCTTCTGGCTGCTGCTGCTGCCTTGCTGGCTACTGCTGCTGTGCCTGCTACTCCTGTTGCAGGCTGTGCTGTATGCTGGCTGCTAACCACTGCCTTGCTGGCTGCCACTGCTGCTTACTGGCTCTCTGCTGGCTGCTGCTTAATGGGTTGCAGGCTGCTGCTGCACTGCATCTGCTGACTGCACATGCTCTGCTGCTGCTACTGCTACTCTTGTGTTGCACAAGCTGTAGCTACTGCTGCTGCCTTACTGCTCTGCTTGCTGCTGCCACCTGGCTGCTAGGCTGCTGGCCTACTATGCTGCTATTAGCTACCTGCTTCTGCCATTGCTGGCTACTCCTGCTTGCCTTGCAGCTGCTGCTGCTTATGCGTATGTTTGCTTCTGCTCCCTACTTCTTTAGCTTCCTTTCATTGCTCTACCTGCTCTTGTTTCACTGTTGTGCCATTGCTGCTCTGCTGCTGCTACTGCTGCCATTGTAAGCTATGCTTATGCTTGCAGCTAGCCCTGCTTGCTGCTGTGCTCTGCTGCTGCTCTACTGCTGCTTGTGCCATGCTTGTTATGCTGTTGCTGCTGCTGCTGCTGCCTGCTACTACTTGTATTGCGTGCTAGTTCTGCTGCCTGCTTGCTTACTGCTATCCATTGCTGCTTCTGCTTCTGCTGCTGCTGCTACTGCTGTTGCCTTACTAAGCCATTGCTGGCTACTGCTGCTGCTTGTGCCATTGCTAGGCTGTGCTGCTGCTGCTGCTGCTGCTGCTGCCCATATTCTGCTCACGCCTTTATTGCAAGCTGCTGCTACTGCTGTTGCTGCCGTTGCTTGTAGCCACTTCGCTCGCTGCCCTTGCTGCTTGTGTATTGCTGCCTGCTGTGCTGCTCTGCTGCTACTGTGCTTATGCCTTGGCCTGGCTGCCTGCCTGCTACTGCTGCCCTGCCTGCTGCGCTGCTGCTGCTGCTCCTACTGCTGCTGGCTGCCTGCTGTATGCCTTGCTGTGCTTGTTACTGCTGCTTCTACTGCTGCTGCTGTGCCTTGCTGCTACTGCCCACTGCTGCTGCTGCTGCTTGTGCATTGCTGGCTGCTGCTGCTGCTGGCTGCTACCGTTGCTGGCCCATGCGGCCTGCTGCTTCTGCTGCTGCTGCTGCCTGGCATGCTGTTACTGCTGGCTATGCTGCTGCTGCTGCTGCTGCTGCTGCTGCTGCTGCTGCTGCTCTCTGTTGCTGGTATGCCAGTTGCTGCTGCTGCTGCTGCACTGCTGTGCTTGTGCCTTGGTTATTCAAGCTGCCTGCTGCTGCTGCTATGCCCTTACTGCTTCCTTACTGCTACTGCTGCTGCTGTAATGGCGGATTGCACCTCTCTACCTGCTTATGCTATTAACATGCCTGCACTGCTGCTGCTTACTGCACTGCTGCTGTGCTGCATGTTACTCTGCTTCTGCTCTACTGCCTTACTGTATGCTGTGCTGTTACTGCTGCTGGCTGCTCTCTGCTACCTGTATTAGCATGCCGTTACTGCTGCTGCTACTTGCCTGCTGTGCGCCAAGTGGCTACTGCTCTGCTGCTGGTGCTGTATGCACTGCTGCTGCTGTGCTGCTGCTGCTATGCTTGCCTGCCAGCCTGCTGCTATGCTTGTGGTCTGCATGCTGCTGCTGTGCATGCTACTGTTTCTGCTTGCTAATGCTACTGCCAATGTATGTTACTGCTTCTGCTGCTGTATGCTACTGCTTCCATTAAGCTGCTCTGCTGTACTGCTGTGCTGTTGCTACTGCTGCATACTTACTTGTTGCTGCTGCTGCACTGCTTCTCTTGTGCCTTGTTGCTGCCTCTACTGGCATGTTGTGCTGCTGCTGTGCTGCTACTGCTGTTCTGCTGGCTTCTGCTGCTGCTGCCTGCTGCCTGCTACTTGCTGCTTACAACTGCTGCTGCTGCTCTGCCTGCTACTCACTGCTTGTGCCATTACTGCTGCTGCTGCTGCTGCTGCTACTGAGCCGTATGGCCTCTAAGCGCCTGCTGTTCTGGTGCTACTGCTGCTGTTCTGCCATGCTTGCCATTCCTGCTACTGCTACTGCACTACTACTGCTGCTTCTGCCATACTGCCATGCTGCTACACTGCTACTATGCCATTGCTGGCACTGCTGTACTACTGCTGCTACTGCATGCCGTTGCACTCCTTCCTGCTGCTGCTCCCTGCTGCTCCCTGCAGCTGTGCCATGCTGCCTGCTGCTGCTGCTGCTGCTGCTGCTGCTGCTGGCTGCTGCTGCGCTGCTCTGCTTGCTGCTGCTGCTGCTGCTGTAGCCTGCTGCTTGTGCTATGGCTGGCGGGGCTTCTGCTGTAACTGCTGCTGCGCAGCTCTGCTGCTCTTGCTCTTGCCTGCTGCTGCCGCTGTGCTGTGCTACTGCTGCTGTGTATGCCCGCTGCGTGCTGCTGCTGCTGCTGCTGCTGCCCTGCCCTTGTTGCGCCAGTGCCTGTAATGCTGCTGCTGCAATACTGCTGCTGCTGCTGCTGCCACTGTTATGCTGCTGCGCTGTGTTGTGGCTGCTGCTGCTGCTGCTGCTGTGCCTTGTGCTATGTTGCTGCTGCTGCTGCTGCTGCTGTATGCCATTGTAGGCCTGCACTGCTGCTGCTGCTAGCCTCTTGTAACCGCTGTTGCTGCTGCTGCTGCTGCCTGCTGCCAGCATGCTGTGCTATCTTGCTGCTGCTGCTGCTGTGCTGCTTGCCACCTCAGTGCCATGCCCAGCTGCTGCTGCTGCTGTATGCGTGCATTGCACTGCTGTTTCTCTGCTGCTGCTGCTGCCTGCTCTTCCTGCTCTGTTGTGGGTGCTGCTCTTGTGCTGCTGCTGCTACTGCTGCTGCTGCTGCTGTGCAGGTGCTGTTCCGTGCTGCTTCTGCTACTGACTGCATGGTGCCAGGTGCTGCTCTGCTGCTGCTGCTGCTATTATGCTGCTACTCTTATGCTACTGCTTATGCTACTTGCTACTAAGCTGTTATGCCATTGCTGCTCTGCTGCTAGTGCTATGCCTACTGCTTGTGCTGCTCTGCTTATGCTATTGGCATGCATGCTCGCTGCTGCTGCTGCTGCTGCTGCCCACCTGCTTGTACCGTTACTGTTCTGTTCTGGCCTGGCTGCCTGCTGCTTATGCTGTGCTGCATGCATACTGCTATGTTGCTTGCTGCACTGCTTGCTGCTATGCGTGTGCTTTGCTGCTGCTGCTGCTGGTACCAGTTACCATCCATTCACCGCTGCTGCTGCTGCTGCCTGCTGTGCGTTCTTCTACTGCTGGTGCTGCTGCCACTGCTGTACTGCTGCTCTACTGCTGCTGCTACTGTGCTATTGTAACTTTTGCTGGCTGCATTTGCTACTGCTGCTGTTGTGCCGTGCTGCTCTGCCTCTCTGCTGCTGCTACTGCTACTGGTTATGCCATTGCTGCTGCTGCTGCTGCTTGTGCTGGTGCTGTTCTGCCTGCTGCTGCTACTGCTGCTCTAGTACTGCTGCTACTGCTTTGCCATTGCTGTTTTCTGCTGCTGCTGGCTGCCCATGCCATTGCTGCTTCTCGCTGCTGCCTGGCATGCCATTGCTGGCTGCTGCTGCTGCTGCTGCTGCTACCTGCTGCTGCTTATGCCGTTGCTGCTTCTGCTGTGCTGCTGCTGCTGCTGTATGCCGTGCTGCCCCCTGCTGGCTGCTGCTGCCATGCCCGGTGTGGCCTGCTACTGCTGCTGCTGCTGCTAATGGCTGCTGCTGCTGTTGTGCCGTTGCCTGGCCTCTGCGCGTGGGTGCCATGCATTGCTGCTCCTGCTACTGCTGTTATGCCATTGCTGGCTCTGCTGCTGCTGCTGCTGCTTGTGCTATTGCTCTTCTGCTGACTTCTTGCTGCTGCTGCTGCTGCTGCTGCTGCTGCTGCTGCTCTGCTTGTGCCATTGCTGCATGCAATTACTGGCCTGACTGCTGCTGCTACTGCTACCTCTGTGCCATTACTGCTTCTGCTACTGCTGCTGCTAACTACTGTTGCTATGCCATTGCACTTCCTGCTGCTAATCTGCACTGTTACTGTTGTGCGTTGCTACTTCTGCTACTACTGTTATGCCATTGCTGCTACTGCTACTGCTGCTGTTCTGCACCGTCATGGCTGCTCTGCTGGCTGCTGGCTTCCCACCATTGTGCATACTCTTCCTGCTCTGCTGCTACTGCACTGCTGTACTGTTCTGGCTTATGCCATTGCTAGCTGGTGCTACTACTGCTGCCTGCATGGCTGCTACTGCTGCTGTACTGCTGCTACTGTATGCCATTGCTGCTGCTGTGCTACTGCTGCTGCTGCTGTGCTAACTTGCACCATTACTGCTCTGCTGCTGCTGCTGCTTATGCCGTTGCTGCTGCTGCTGCTACTGTTGCTCCTTATGCCATTGCTGTTTCTGCTACTGCTGCTGCTGCTGCTGCCGTGCTGCTGGCTGCTGCTGCTGCTGCTGCTACTGTTGCTGCCCATGCCATGCTCTGCTGCTAACTGCTGGCTTATGCCGTGCTGCTTCTACTGCTGCTGCTGCTGCTGCTGCTGCTCTGCTGCTGCTGCTGCTGCTTGTGCAGTTGCTGTGCATGCTCCTACTGGCTGCTGCTGCTGCTGCTCTGGCTACTGCAACTGCTGCTATTGCTGGTACTGCTTTGCACAACTCTTGGCTCTGCTGCTGCTGTTGCTGGCATGCCATTACTGCTTCTCTCTGTTATGCCGTGCTGGCTCTAACTGCTGCTGCTGCTACTGCTGCCTGCTGCTGCCTACTGTATGCCGTTGCTGCTTCTGCTGGCTGCTGCTGCTGTTATGCCATTGCTGAACTGCTGCTGCTGCTCAGTGCTGCTGCGCCTGCTACCGCCATGCTGCTCTGCTATGCTGCTGGCTGCTGCTGCTGCTGCTTGTACCACTGCTTGTGCCATGCCTGCTGCTGTATGGTGCTGCTGTTCTGCTGCTGCTGCTGCTGCTGTGCTGCTGTTCTGCTGTTCCTGCTGCTGTTACGGTGTATGCATTGCAAGCCTGCACTGCTGCTGCTGCTCTTCTGCTGTTACTGCTGCTGCTGCTGTTCTGCTGCATGTAGTCTGCTCCTGCTGTGCTGTTATGCCATTGCACTGCTACTGCTGCCTCTGCTGCTTGTGCTATTTACTGCTATTGCTGTTGCCTGCTGCTGCTGCTGTGCCATTGCTGCTTGCTGCTGCTGCTACTCTTCTGCTCTGCTGTGTTGCTGCTTGTATGCCACCAACCTGCTCTGCTGCTGCTGCTGCTGCTGCTACTGCTGCTGCTGCCTGCTATGCTGCTGCTGCTGGTGCTGCGTGCCTGCTGCCTGCTGCTGCTGCTGACTGTGGCAGGCTGCTGCTATGCAACTGCTGCTCTGCTGCTTGTGCCGTTACTGGCTCTGCTACTGCTGTTGCTGCATGCCATTGCTGCTACTCTGCTGCTCTGCTACTGCTTACATAGCTCTTCCATAGCTCACCTTCTGCCTCTGCTACTGCTGCTGCTGCTACTGCTGCTGTACCATGCAGCTTGCTGCTTCTGCTGCTGCTGCCAAGCGGCGGTGTGCTGTTGCTAGCTGCTGCTGCTGCTGCTGCTGCTGTTGTGCCGTGCTGCTTCTGGCCTGCTGCTGCTGCTGCTGCTGCGTTGTGCATTTGCTGCTTCAAGGCCTGCTACTCTGCTGTGCTGCTCTTGTGCCGTGCTGTTGCTGCTGTTGTGCTGCCTTACAAGCCTGCTACTGCCATGCATTTGCTGGCTATGCTGTGCTGCTGCTGCTGCGTGTGCATTGCTGTTCATATTCTGCTGCTGCTGTTGCTATGCTGCTTAGCATGCCTTAAGCTCTGCTATTGTTGCTGCTGCTGCTGCTGTGCTGCTTGTGGGCCGCTGCTATGCTGTGCACCTGTAAGCTGCTGCTGCTGCTGCTCTTGCATGCTGTGCACTGCTGCTGTTGCTATTGCTGGCAGCTATGCTTCTACTGCTACTGCTGTTGCTACATGCTATGCCATACTGCCTTCTACTGCTGCCTGCACTGCTGCTACTTGTGCCATGGCTGCTCTGCTGCAGTGCTCTGCTGCTGCTGCTGTGGCATGCTGTGGCTGCTGCTACTATTGCTGCTGGCTGGCACTGCTGCTGCTGCTGCCATGCTTGTGGCTGTTCTCTGCTGCTGTTGCTGCTTATGCCATTGCTGCCTTCTGCTGCTGCTGCTGCTGCTGCTGCTGCTGCTGCTGCTGTATGCCATTGCTGCCTGCTGCTGCTCTGCTGCTGCTGCTGCTGTGCTAGTGCTACCTGCTGCTGCTGCTGCTGGCAAGCTGCTGCTGCTGCTGCTGCTGTTATGCCATTGCTGGCTTCTGTTCTGCTGCTGCTGCTGTTGCTGTTACTGCCCATGCTTATACTGCTGCTGCTGCTGCTGCTGCTGCTGTATGCCATTTGCTGAATTCGAGTAAGGAATTCACTCGTGGACGGTTGGTAACTTATATTGAGAGAGTCATGTGAGAGAGAGCCCAGGAGCTGCGCCTTGTTGAGTCTATGTCTCTGGCCTACGTGAGATGGAGGCAAACATTGACATGCGTGGCTGCATGACGTCACAGCTAGCCGCTGAGCCTAACTGGAAAGGGAGCCTATATGTA